>NW_024082168.1:180404-215743 GCF_003009895.1 Hyaena hyaena
GTCTGGGATGGTGATACCTCCCGTTTTGGTTTTATTTTTCAGTATTACTTTGGCTATTCGGGGTCTTTTGTGGTTCCATACAAATTTTTGGATAGTTTGTTCTAGTTTTGAGAAGTATGCTGGTGCAATTTGGATTGGAATTGCATTGAATGTGTAGAGTGCTTTAGGTAGTAATGACATCTTAACTATATTTATTCTTCCTATCCATGAGCATGGAATGTTTTTCTATTTCTTTGTGTCTTCTTCAATTTCCTTCATAAGTTTTCTATAGTTTTCATCATACAGATCTCTTGTTTGATGACCTTCTTTAGTGGCATCCTTCAATTTCTTCCTCTTCGTCTTTTGTGTACCTACTGTATGTTTTTGCATGTGGATACCAAGCGGCTTACATATAACAACTTATATTTATAACCGTCTATTTTAAGTTGATAACAATTTATGCTTACATTCTAAAGCTTTACATTTTTACTCCATCCTCATGTTTTACATTTAAAATTTTTTATGTTTATTTATTTTTGAGAGAGAGAAAGAGACAGGATATGAGTGGGGCAGGGGCAGAGAACGAGGGAGACACAGAATCTGAAGCAGGATCCAGGCTGTGAGCTGTCAGCACAGAACAGTGGGTCTTGAATCCACCAACCGCGAGATCATGACCTGAGCTGAAGTCAGACACTTAGCCGCCTGAGCCACTGAGGCACTTCCCTCCCCATGTTTTACATTTGTGATGTCATATTTTACTTTTTTGTTTGTTTGTGTATCCCTCTAGTGTACTTTCAGTTCAGTCATTATATCCTTTAACTCTGTGACTTCTATTTGGCACTTTCTTGTATCTTCTGTCTCTTTGTTGAAGTCTCACTGTGGTCATTCAATTTATTCTTTTCCCTACTTTGTAAATATTTTTATTACATTATTTTTGAACTGATTATCAGATAAATCACTAATCTCTGTTTCATCAAGATTTTTTTTCCTGAGAGTTAATTTTGTTCCTTCTTTGGAATATATTCCTCTATTTCTTATTTTGCCTGACTCTCTGTGTATATTTCTATGTATTATATAATACAGGAGACTCTCCCAGTCTTGAAGGATTGATCTATGTAGGAGATGAATCTTATTGCCCAATCCTGCTCTAGCTCTTGGCTGTCTCTCAAACCTTTGTGATTGTCTAAGAAGCCTATTTTTAGTGGCTTCTAGTAATTGAGGATGTGCCAAGAACTGTCAGTGTCCCAAAGGTGAAGATCTCAGCACCAGTATTAAGTCTGACTGGAAGCCAGATGTTCAGGTAACACCTTTAAAAGAGTACAAATACATATAGTCCTGTGGGACCACAAATGTAAATCACATTGGCTGCCAAAGGCAGACATTCTAGAGGTGTCCCATGGGTGCTAGTACAATTTTCTTTCTGGCAGATACCAATGGCATGGGGTGAGAAAGAATGAGAGCACAAAGATGACATCCATTTACTTCCATTCCCATAGTGTATCCCAGGAGGCATATGCCTGCTCCTTAGGTCAATGCTCTAGAACAGGCATATAAGCCTCTTTCAAAGAAAGACTGGATATGTGTTTTAGTCTGCTGTCTGCACAGTGCTGTCAGAGTGGTAACTGTCCAAGAACCGTCTCTCCACTTGTCACAGCCTCATGGGACACAAGAACACAAGCAGTCTTGGTTGCCAGAATCAGGTGATCAAGGGGTGTCTCCTGGGCAGCAGCCACAAAAAACTAGGCCACAAGACATAAAGAAAAACAGACACATGCAAAAGCTCCCCTATCTAGCGCCCTGGAATGTGGTGGAAGAAGAGCACAAAGACTGCCTGATTTATGAGGTCTCTGGAAAGGATTACAGTCAGCACTTGCCCTGCCCCGGCTTGGTAGCCACTGAAGAACTCTTTCTTCATTGGTTATAGTCCTGTGGTACCCACAAGCATAAGCCCCTCTGGACTCCAGAGCCAGGTAATCTAGAGGTGTCCCCTGGAAACAGGTATACAAATTAGACACAAGTTACTTTCTGGGAGATACCAGTGATCTGGCTAGAAGCAGAAGGATATGACAAAGACTATGTATATTAGCCTCTGTTCCTTGACAGCACAACCACGTGTCTCTAAATGTATGCCAAACCAGAGGGTTGCCCCTCAGACTTGCCCTTGGATAAATAAATAGAACTTTTTCATAAGACTCGGGATGTGTTTTAGTCTGTTGTCTGCAGTGCCCTGGGATGGAACCTGCCAAGAACTATCTCTTGAATTGTTACAGTCCTACGGGATACAGGAATGCAAGCATCCCTGGACACCAGAGTCAGGTGATCAAGGGGTGTCCCCTGAGCAGTAGCCACAAAAACTGTGAAACCACCCCCATATTCAGGAAACCTGGCAGTTATGTCACATAGCAGCTTCCTCCTGCTGCCATTTTATAGACACACCAACCCAAATAATCCCCATCCCTAAGCTGTGACACCGCTACTCTGTTCTCTGTCTCCATAATTATGTAATTCTGGGATTGTTATATAAGTGGAATCATACAGTATGTGACATTTTGAGATTGGTTATTCTTCCTCAGCAGAATTTGTTTGAGATTCATCCACGTAGTTGTGGGTATAAATAGTTCATTCCTTTTTAAATTTTATTGCTAAATAGTTTACCACTGTATAAATGTATCATAATTTGTTTAACCATTTACCCCTTGAAGAACATTTGAATTGACAGCAATTTTTGGCTATTATGAATAACACTATTCTGAATATTCATGTACACTTTTGGTGTGAATATGTTTTCACTTTTCTGGGATAAATGCCAAAGAGAAAGTTACATGACAGGTACATGTTTAGTTTTCCTAAAAATTACTGCCGAACCATTTCCTGGAGTTTGTGTTCTATTTGGTATTCCTTCCAGCAATGTGTGAGTGCTCCAGTTTCTCTGCATCCTCACTTGCATTTGGTGTTCTCATTTTTTAAAACCATTGTGATCAGTATGAAGAGATATCTCATTATGGTTTTAATTTGCATTTCACTAATGGCAAACCAGAGGGCCAATGCTGAACATCTTTTCATGTGCTTATTAGCTACTTGTATATCCTCTTTAGTGAGACGTCCCATCCTGTCTTGGTTCATTTTCTAATCCATTGGATTTTTTTTTCCACTGAATTTTAAAATTATTTATATTTTTGGATACAAGACTTTTTCTAGGATATATGGTTGAAAATATTTTCTCTAAGTCTGTAGCTTATCTTTTTATTATCATTACAAGTCCATGTATAGACCAAATGATTTTAATGTTGAAGTAAATCAATTTAACATTTTTTCTTTTAGTGTCAAATTTAATAACTCTAACCAGCTATAGGTCCCAAAGAGTTCCTCTTTTCTTTTTCTAAAAGAATTATAGTTTCATGTATTACATTTAAGCACGTGGTCCCTTGTCTCCCACCTCCTGCTTTGTATGTCCAATATTTCCAGAACTATTTGCTGAAAAAACTATTCTTCCTCCATTGAACTGTTTTTGAAATGATATAAAAATAATTTGAGTATTTTTGTGTCAGCCTATTTCTGTTATTTGTTTCTGGTCCATCAATACCATGATAACCTGGTTACTGTTGCTGAATAGGAATTTTTAACATTGGGTTGGGAAATTTCTTCAACTTTATTTTTTTAAGTGTTTTAACTATCATAGATCCTTTGAATTTTTCATATACGTATAATTATAAGCTGGTGTGTGTCTAAAAGTATTTTGTGAGATTTCAAAGGAATTTGTTAAATCTACAGGTTAATTTGGTGATAATTGATTTTCTAATTCATGAAGATAGTATATCTCTACATTTGTGTAGTAGGTTATATACAATTTATCTGATTTCCACGATTTTCTAGTATTTTAATAAATTTTGTTTTTAGCATTTTCCCCTAAAATCTATTTTACACAATTTTAATTTTAATATGGTCTCTCTGTATTTTTATTAATATTTGCATGATGTATTATTCATTATGTTACTTTGTTTATTAATAATCTTATGTTTATTGTGAGTTGTATTGTAGGCAAAATATATTTGAGTCACACTTTTTATACACTGTCAATCTGCCTTTGAATCAATATATTTAGACCATTTACACTTAAGTTAATTGTTAATATATGATCACTTATATTTGTCATTTTCTTATTTCTTTTCTGTTTATTTAGTGTTTATCTTTCTTTTGTTTAATATTTCTTATTATCCTGTGGGTTATATAACTCCATATAGTTTTTACCCTTTCTTTTATCAAGATGGTGTATCATGCTGATTGACTTACAATTATTGAACCACCCCTGCAGCTGTAGCCCAGGAGTAAATCGCACAAAATTGTGATGAATAATTCTTTTCATGTACTGTTGGATTCAATTTTCTAGTATCTTGTTGAGAAATTTTGCATCCAGTTCATCAGGGGTCCTATAATTTTCCTTCTTAGTGGGGTCTCACTTTGGAATCATGATAAAACTGGACTTGTAGAATGAGTTTGAAAGTTTTTCTCCCATTTCTATTTTTTTGGAGCAGTTTGAGAAGAATAAGTATTAAGCCTTCTTTAAATGTGTCTAATAGAATTGCCCTGGGAAACCATCTGGCCACTGACTTTTGCTTATTGGGATATTTTTTATTACTTATTCCATTTGTTTGGTGGCTTTTTTTCCACTTATTTTTGTTTCACTTTTGGTAGTTTGTTTCTAGGATTTTGTCCATTTTTTCCAGATTTCCCAGTTTGTTGGAAAATAATTTTTCATAATATTCCCTTATAATTGTTTATATTTATGTAGTGTTGGTTGTGATCTCTCCTCTTTAATTCATGATTTTATTTATTTGGGTCCTTTCTCTTTTCTTTCTGATAAGTCTGGCTATGGGTTTATCAATTTGATTTATCCTTTGAATGAGCAGGCTCTTAGTTTAATTGATCTTTTCTACTGTTTACTGTTGTTTCTATATTGTTTATATCTGCTCTAATCTTCATTATTTCCATTTTTCTGTTGGCCTTATGTTTATTTGCTATTTGCTTTCTAGCTCCTTTAGATGTCAGGTTTGGTTGCATATTTGAGAGTTTTCTGGCTTCTTGAGGTAGGCCTGCATTACTGTATACCTCCTTTTAGGACTGCTGTCCCAAAACTTTTGGACTGCCATGTTTTTATATTCATTTGCTTCTATGTATTTTTTTAAAAATTTCTTAATTTCCTGGTTAACCCATTCATTCTTTAGTATAATGTTCTTAACCTCTATGTCTTTGTGGCACTTCCAATTTTTTTTCTTGTGGTTGACTTTAACTTTCATAGTGTTATGGTCAGAAAATATGCATAGTATGATCTCAGTCTTTTTGTACTTGTTGAGGCCTGATTTGTGACCCAGTATGTGATCTATTCTGGTGAATGTTCCATGTGTACTGGAGTAGAATGTGTATTCTGCTGCTTTAGGATGAAATGTTCTGGATATATCTATTAAGTCCATCAGGCCCAGTGTGTCATTCAAAGCCATTGTTTCTTCTTGATTTTCTGCTTAGATGATCTGTCCATTGCTGTAAGTGGGGTGTTAACATCTCCTACTATTATTGAGTTATTATCCATGAGTTTCTTTATATTTGTTATTAACTGATTTATATATTTAGGCACCTTCAAGTTGGGAGCATACATATTACAATTATTAGATCTTTTTGGTGTATGAACCCCTTAATTATGATATAGTGTCCTTCTTGATCCCTTTTTAGAGTGGTTTATTGATTTATTTTTTACAAATAGTTTATTGTCAAATTAGTTTCCACATAACACCCAGTGCTCATCCCCATAAGTGCCCTCCTCCATGCCCATCCCCCCTCCCCCCCACATCCATCAGTCCTCAGTTTGTTTCTCAGCATTTGAGAATCTCTTATGGTTTGCCTCTCTCCCTTTCCACCACCATTTCCCCCCTTCTTCTCCTCCTTGTTCCTCAGTTAAGTTCCTCTGAATCCTCCTATATGTGCAAACATATGATATTTGTCCTTCTCTGCCTGACTTATTTCGCTCAGGATAACACCCTCAAAGTCCATCCATGTTGCTACACATAGCCAGATTTCATTGTTTCTCATTGCCATGTAGTATTCCATGGTATAGATAAACCACATCTTCTTGATCATTTTGTCCGTTGATGGACACATAGGCTCTTTCCATGTTTTAGCTATTGTGGAGAGTGCTGCTATGAACACTAGGGTACATGTGCTCCTATGCCTCAGCATTTCTGTATCCCTGGAGTAAATTCCTAGCAGTGCTATTGCTGGGTCATAGGGGAGTTCTATTGTTAGTTTCCTGAGGAACCTCCACACTGTTTTCCAGAGGGGCTGTACCAGTTTACATTCCCACCAACAGTGTAGGAGGGTGCCCGTTTCTCCACATCCTCGCCAGCATCTAGAGTTCTCTGATTTGCTCATTTTAGCCACTCTGACTGGCGTGAGGTGGTATCTCAGTGTGGTTTTGATTTGTATTTCCCTGATGAGGAGGGATGCTGAGCATCGTTTCATGTGTCTGTTGGCCATCTGGATGTCCTCTTTGGAGAAGTGTCTGTTCATGTCTTCTGCCCATTTCTTCACTGGGTTGTTTGTTTTTCGGGCGTGTAGTTTGGTGAGTTCCTTATAGATTCTGGATATTAACCCTTTATCTGATATGTCATTTGCAACTATCTTTTCCCATTCCGTTGGTTGCCTATTAATTTTCTGGGTTGTTTCCTTGGCTGTGCAGAAGCTTTTAATCTTGATGAGGTCCCAACAGTTTATTTTTGCTCTTGATTCCCTTGCTTTTGGGGATGTGTCAAGTAAGAAGTTGCTGCGGTGGAGGTCAAGGAGGTTGTTTCCTGCTTTCTCCTCTAGGGTGTTGATAGTTTCCTGTCTCACGTTCAGGTCCTTTATCCATTTTGAGTTGATTTTTGTGCATGGTGTGAGAAAATGATCTAGTTTCATTCTTCTGCATGTTGCTGTCCAGTTCTCCCAACACCATCTGTTAAAAAGGCTGTCTTTTTTCCATTGGATATTCTTTCCTGCTTTGTCAAAGATCAGTTGGCTGTATACTTTTGGGTCCACTTCTGAGTTCTCAATTCTGTTCCATTGGTCTATGTGTCTGTTTTTGTGCCAATACCATACTGTCTTGAGGATGACAGCTTTGTAGTAGAGGCTGAAGTCTGGGATGGTGATACCTCCCGTTTTGGTTTTATTTTTCAGTATTACTTTGGCTATTCGGGGTCTTTTGTGGTTCCATACAAATTTTTGGATAGTTTGTTCTAGTTTTGAGAAGTATGCTGGTGCAATTTTGATTGGAATTGCATTGAATGTGTAGAGTGCTTTAGGTAGTAATGACATCTTAACTATATTTATTCTTCCTATCCATGAGCATGGAATGTTTTTCCATTTCTTTGTGTCTTCTTCAATTTCCTTCATAAGTTTTCTATAGTTTTCATCATACAGATCTCTTGTATCCTTGGTTAGGTTTATTCCGAGGTATTTTATGGTTTTTTGTGCAATTGTGAATGGGATCAGTTTCTTGATTTCTCTTTCTGTTGCTTCATTATTGGTGTATAAAAATGCAACCGATTTCTGTACGTTGATTTTGTACCCTGCAACTTGGCTGAATTCTTGGATCAGTTCTAGTAGGCTTCTGGTGGAGTCTGTCGGGTTTTCTATGTAGAGTATCATGTCATCTGCGAAGAGTGAAAGTTTGACTTCCTCTTTGCCAATTCTGATGCCTTTGATTTCCTTTTGTTGTCTGATGGCTGATGCTAGGACTTCCAGCACTATGTTAAACAACAGTGGTGAGAGTGGACATCCCTGTCGTGTTCCTGATCTCAGGGGGAAAGCTCTCAGTTTTTCCCCGTTGAGGATGATGTTAGCTGAAGGCTTCTCATAGATGGCTTTGATGATGTTTAAGTAGGTTCCTTCTATCCCGACTTTCTCTAGAGTCTTTATTAAGAAGGGATGCTGTATTTTGTCAAATGCTTTTTCTGCATCTATTGACAGGATCATATGGTTTTTATCTTTTCTTTTATTGATATGATGTATCACATTGATTGATATGCGAATGTTGAACCTGCCCTGTAACCCAGGAATGAATCCCACTTGATCTTGGTGGATGATTCTTTTTATGTGCTGCTGGATTCGATTTGTAAGTACCTTGTTGAGGATTTTTGCATCCGTATTCATCAAAGATATTGGCCTGTAGTTCTCTTTTTTTGCTGGATCTCTGTCTGGCTTGGAATCAGAGTGATGTTGGCTTCATAAAATGAGTGCGGGAGTTTCCCTTCGATTTCTATTTTTTGGAATAGCTTGGGAAGAATTGGGATCAATTCTGTTTTAAATGTCTGGTAGAATTCCCCAGGGAAGCCATAAGGTCCAGGGCTCTTATTTGTTGGGAGATTTTTGATCACTGATTCCATTTCTACACTATCTATGGGTGTGTTCAGATTTCCTATCTCTTCACGTGTGAATTTTGGTAGTGGGTGTACGTTTAGGAATTTGTCCATTTCTTCTAAGTTGTCCAATTTGTTGGCATATAATTTTTCATAGTATTCCCTGATAATTGCCTGTATTTCAGAGGGGTTGGTTGTAATAAGTCCATTTTCATTCATAATTTTGTCTATTTGCGTGCTCTCTCTTCTCTTTTTGAGAAGCCTGGCTAGAAGTATATCAATTTTGTTTATTTTTTCAAAGAAACAACTCTTGGTTTCATTGATCTGTTCAATTCTTTCTTTGGTCTCTATGTTGTTTATTTCTGCTCTGATTTTTCCTATTTTTCTTCTTCTACTGGGTTTAGGGCGTTCTTGTTGCTCTGCCTCTAGTTCCTTTATGTGAGCTGTTAGATTTTGCACTTGCACTCTTTCTAATCTCTTGAAATAGGCCTGGAGAGCAATGTACTTTCCTCTTAGGACTGCCTTTGCCGCATCCCATAGATTTTGAATTGTTGTGTTTTCAATTTCATTTGTTTCCATATATTTTTTAATATCATCTCTAATTGCCTGATTGGGCCATTCATTCTTTAGTAGGGTGTTCTTTTACCTCCATGTTTTTGGAGGTTTTCCAGACTTCTTCCTGTAATTGATTTCAAGTTTCAAAGCATTATGATCTGACAATGTGCATGGTATGATCTCAATTCTTTTATATATATTGAGGGCAGCTTTATGTCCCAGTATGTGATCTATCTTGGAGAATGTGCCATGCGCACTTGAGAAGAAAGTAAATTCCCTGGCCTCAGGATGTAAAGTTCTAAATATATCCGTCAGGTCCATCTGGTCCAATGTGTCTTTCAAGTCCATTGTTTCTTTAGTGATTTTCTGTCTGGTTGACCTATCCATTGCTGTAAGCGGAGTATTAAAGTCCCCTGCTATTAGCACCTTCTTATCTATCAGCTTGTTTCTGTTTGTGATTAATTGTTTTAGACATGTAGGTGCTCCCATATCCGGTGCGTAGACATTTATGATTGTTAGTTCTTCCTGATGGATGGACCCTGTAATTATTATGTAGTGCCCTTCTTCATCTCTTGTTATTGTCTTTAATTTAAAGTCCTGTTTGTCTGATATAAGTATAGCTACTCCGGCTTTCTTTTGATTTCCAGTTGCATTTAATATTTTTCTCCATCTCCTTATTTTTAATGTGAAGGTATCTTCCAGTCTAAAATGCGTTTCCTGTAGACAGCATATAGATGGATATTGTTTTTTTTATCCATTCTGCTCCCCTATGTCTTTTGATTGGGGCATTCACCCATTTACATTCAGTGTTATTTTTGAAATATGTGGGTTTAGAGTCTTTGTATCTTTTGTAGGGTTCATGTTTGAGGTGGTGTCTCTGGTATCTTTGTTCCTTGCAACCTTTCCTTCAGAGCATCCACCTCAGGATTTCATGTAGGGCTGGCTTAGTGGTGACAAATTCTTTCAATTTCTGTTTATTTGGAAAGGTTTTTATCTCTCCTTCTATTTTGAATGACAGGCTTGCTGGATAGAGGATTCTTGGCTGCATATTTTTACTGTTCATCACATTGAAGATCTCCTGCCATTCCTTTCTGGCCTGCCAAGTTTCAGTAGATAGGTCTGTCACCACTCTGATAGGTTTCCCTTTGTATGTTAGGGCCCTTTTCTCCCTAGATGCTTTCAAAATTCTCTCTTTGTCCTTATATTTAGCCATTTTAACTATGATATGACATGCAGAAGATCAATTCAAGTTAAATCTGAAGGGAGTCCTCTGAGCCTCTTGTATTTCCACATTTACTTCCTTCCCCAGGTCGGGGAAGTTCTCTGCTATAATTTGTTCCAGAACTCCTTTAGCACCTGTCCCTCTCTCTTCCTCTTCTGGGATTCCTATGATACGGATATTGTTGCGTTTAACCGTATCCCTGAGCTCTCGAACTCTTCTTTCATGTTCTTGGATCCATTTGTCTCTTTTTTTGTCAGCAACTTGTTTTCCTATAATGGTGTCTTTTAAATCACTTATTCTCCTTTCTGCTTCTTCAATCCGTGCATTGGAGACCTCTAATTTATTATGTATCTCTTTTATTGCATTTTTTAATTCTTCATGCCTATTTTTATTTTCCATTCTATCTGTAGCCATAGTTTCTTTGATGTCCCCTATGCTTTTTTCAAGCCCAGCTGTTAATTTTACCATTATTATTCTAAAATCTTGTTCACTTATGCTGGTTATATCTGTTTTGAGGAGTCCATTAGCTGTCATTTCTTCTTGGAGTTTCTTTGGAGGAGAGCTCTTTCGTTTCGTCATTTTAGTTAGCTTTCTGTCTCTTGTTGGTTTTAAAGACCTGTTATGCTCTCTGTATCTATGAGCGCTGCTGTATCCAAGAAGACTCTCTTACTGTCCAGGGCCTATCCTTTCAGATAGTGTTTTTTGAATGGTATCTCTTGGTCTCTCTTGTTGGCACCTTGGTTATTTTATTTTCCTATTCATAGTGATATTTGGGACTCTCCACCTTGTGTACTCTGACTTGTTTCTTGAGGTAGCCTTGGAAAAGAAAACAGACAGACAAACACACAGGGTGCAGGGGCACACAAATGTACAGGCTAATTCAACTGACATGCAAAGCGAGAGGGAAAATGAGAAAGTTAAGGGAAAAGACAGAGGAGGGAGGGCAAGTAATAGAGAGTATAAAATACATAAAAGGGTCAAAAAGGAGAATAGAAAAGGAATAAAGAAGAAAACCGATGGACAAAGAATGGTTTAAAGCATATAACTAGATTTCCCAGCTACAGTTAAATAGCCGTGTGTATGCAGTGCTGGTTGAAGAGCATAGAGAAATAGAAAGAAGACAGGGTGGGGATGAGGCAAAATTGGAAATAGAATGAACAGGCAGAAGGAATAAGAAGCTTTTTTCAAAGAAAAAAAGGGTAGAATATGGTTAGAAAGGTGAAAGAAAGAAGCAAGTATTATCCAGAGAAACTATATAGTCTAATTACTCCTGAGAGGAAGAGATGAAAATGTCAGTAGGTGTAGTATTTACATCTACAGAATGGACTCCTTGTGATTGTTTAGGCAAGCCGGTGACCAGAGTTAAGCAGGTCAGTGTTCTGGGCAAAAAAGAGAGAAAAGAGAAAGAAGAAAAAATGAAAAAAGGGAGGAGGGCAGCTCTCAAGCAGGGATGGGCGTGGTGTGATCCAATGTGTCAGGTGGGAGTTCTGCCTTGGCGGTTGTGGGGAGGAGAGTGATGGTGTTCCAGTCCCTTCTTGAACCACGCGCTGCACCTCGCTTTTTTGGGCGTGTAAACTCCCCGTACCGGGTGTGCAGCCAAAGTTGGTTGCACTCTTCAACTCAGGCCAGTCCCAGTCTCCAAATCCCAGTCGCGTGCCCTGCTGAAATTGCCTTAGACACAACTTCCCAGGCAATCCTTTCGGGGCAATTCCAGGCCTCCTGCCTGGCTCTGGGGGTGGAGTCAGAATTGCTGCTTCCTTCTCTGGGTCCGGCTGGGGAGCAAGGGCGGGGGCTTGCCTGCCGGGTGCGCTGAGCCCTCTGGAGTGAGGAAAACCAGGTCCCTCTATGGCTCGTCATCCAAGTCACGAACTCACGGGCAAATCTCCCAATTTTTAGCTCTTTGCTTTCCCTCTAGAGTTCCCAGCCAGCCAGAAGCGCGGACACCCGGTGTGCACGCGGGGCTCTTCCAGGGGCCCAAGCCCGCCGGGAGGACAATGGCGGCAGGGGCGCCACTACTGTAGAAGTCCAGCCAGCCAGGAGCCAGCACAAAGGAGCAGTCTGTGCGCTCATCTCCTCCGGTATCAGTTGGAGCGAGGGGACCTGGCGTGCAGGTATTTGGCGCGCAGGGTGTTTCTATGCCACGAGCGGAGGTTTTTCCCCCGAGCGGAGGTTTTTCTGTTTCGGACTCTCTCTTTTCCCCTCTCACTCCTCGCAGAGGGGTATCGCCTCCGACCCTGGAGTCTCTAATCCCCACCCAATTTTATCTTCCCCAGTTCGCACTCACATTAGAAGGCTCTCTCAGTGGATTCTGCGTCCTTTTTCTCCCAATCTCTCGGGTTTTGTAAGGTTTCCAATGGCTTCAGGTCTTTTCCGTGTGAGGTATGGGCAGTAGTGCAAGTACGGAGCTCCTTACTTCTCTGCCATCTTGCCCCTCCCCTAGAGTGATTTAAAAAACAGTTTGTCTGATATGAATATGGCTATACTGGTTTTCTTTTTTGTCTATTAACATGATAAATTGTTCTCTACCTCCTCACTTTCAATCTGCAGGTGTCTGATACTTTATTGTTACTGTTTAAAAATGCAACAGAAAGAAATGTTAATTCCAGTAAAACCTCAGATTGTGTTTAAGTTGTTTTTGAAGTGTTCCACAAGATGAGCAAACATTTCTAATAAAATTTAACTTGACAAATGAGTGATGTCTTGCAGTATGAGTAGTACTGATGCCAAACATCACATGCTCATAACTGAGCCGATGGTTCCTTTCTCTCTCTCTCACACTTGCTAGGGAATTGTGGGTGATAATTTCCTATGCCAGGATGCTTTGTCTCAGGCTGTGGTATTTGGTAGAAATCAGTGATTTTTCAGAATATTGGAAGGTGCCCACAACTGACACTAATGTAATTTTTGTCACTTCAAAACACCTATGGAAAGTCCTTTGCTTTCCCATACAAGAGTAAGCTTAGGAATGCTTTGTTTCATTCTAGGTCAGGCTTCCTGCAGATATAGACCCTTTCCTCTGGTGCCTTATTGCCAGTTACATTGAATAGAATATATGACAAGAGTTTATTAATATTGTACTGTAGTCAACATCCAGTGATAGCGAAATTGTCCTATACAATAATTCTCCTCTCTCTTGTTTCCCTCAAACTAGCCATGAAGGTTTCCAAAGGTAAGTGCAGGTAAATTTGTCTTTCTTTGTATTTATGTTTTTTTATTATTTTGTATTATATGACAGTATTGTAATCATTTTTTTTTTTTTTTTTTAACAAATAGTTTATTGTCAAATTAGTTTCTACATAACACTCAGTGCTCATCCCCTGTAATCATTTTATATGGATATTTTTGGGTTGTGTAATGAATCATTTGGGTTTCAATTATTTCTTATGGGGAAATTTGTTTTGACATGCAAATGCTTTGGTTTAAAAGCATATTTCCAGAACAAATTACTCTCACAAACCAAGGTTTTACTATATGTTAAATTTACTATATGTTAATTTTTGTGTGTGTTTATTATTGCTTTGTAAGAGATCTTATATATTCTTACATTAAATCCTTTCCAAATAAATAATTTGCTCATCGTTTCTTCTATATCATGTGTTGTATCATTGTTTTGAAAGGGTATTTTAGATGCATAATTTTTTAGAAATATTAATGAACCCTATTTATCTATATTTTGGTTACCTTAATATTTATTGTAATATCTAAGAAACTGCTACATACATCAAGATTACAAAGATTTATGCCTTCGTTCATATGAATGGTTTTACAGTTTCAAATTTTATATCTCAGTCTTTGTTACATGTCGAGTTAGTTTTTGCATATTATGTTAGATCAGGGTCTAAATTTATTCTTTAACATGTGGATATGCAGCTGTAGCAGCATAACTTAAGGAAAAACCTTCCCTTTGAGTAGTTTTGACATGCTTGTCAGTATCAATTGACAATAGATGTATAAATTTGTGGGTTCTTGATAACTCTACATTGATCTATATTTCCATCCTTCTGCCAGCACTGTGTTTTCTGTATTACTGTGGCTTTATAGTAGGTTTTGAAATTGCAAAATGTGATTGCTCCAACATAGTTTTCCTTTTTAAAGACTGCTTTGTTATTATGGTCATTTCTTCGTTCTTTCTTATCTATTTGGATATTCTCTTGCAATCTAATATGAATTTTAGGATGAGCTTGCCAATTTTTCTGAAAAATTAGTATTCTCTCAGAGAAGGTTATTTAATTATGACTTCTGTCATGTGTGTGTGTGTGTATGTGTGTGTGTGTGTGTCTGTGTGTGTGTGTGTGTGTGTTTATTCAATTTGGAGTCTGCTCAGGTAAAGCTATGGTAAACGTTCTCATGTTGGAAGGGGTTTTCACATTTTAAAACTCCCACTGGTACCAGATGGATCACCTGGGATTTATTATCAGTCTTCCTAGATGTGATGCAGATAAGGAAGAAAGAGGGGATGAGCTTGATGTTAGCAGCAGTTAAACATCAAAAACTGTAGTTAGACTTTTAATATAGCTATGCTGTATTTTATAATACTGAATGTGGTCTATCTTGGTGCATGTTTAATATGAGCTTGAGAGTAACGTGCATTCTATTATTGTTGAATGGAATAGTTTATACATTTCAATTAGATCCAGCTGATTGACTTTAAATTTTTTTTTAAAAAAAACTTTTTTTTTGAGAAAGAGAGACAGAGTGCAAATGGGGGTGGGAGGAACAGAGAGAAAGGGAGATGCAGAATCCAAAGCAGGCCCCAGGCTCCAAGCTGTCAGCACAGAGCTCAATGAGGGCCTCAAACTCATGAATCACGAAGTCAGGACCTGAGTCAAAGTCGGACGCTTAACTGACTAAGCCATCCACGTGTCCCCCAGCAAGTTAACAATTTTAAGGTCAAGTATATGTTTACTGATTTCTGCTTGTTGGTGCTATCAATCACTGAAAGAGGGGTATTGAAATCTCTACTTGCAGTAGTGAATATGTTTCTGTCTGCTTGCAATTCTATGAATGTTTTGACACTCTGTTTTTTAAGTGTATACATGGTAACGGTTATTAGATTTTCTTGGAGAACTGACCCCTTTATCATGTAATGTTTCATTTAAAAACTAATAATGTTCTGGGGCGCCTGGGTGGCTTAGTCGGTTAAGCATCCGACTTTCGCTTAGGTCATGATCTCGCGGTTCGTGGGTTCGATCCCCGCGTCGGGCTCTGTGCTGACTGCCAGCTCAGAGCCTGGAGCCTGTTTCAGTTTGTGACTCCCTCTCTCTCTGACCCTCCCCTGCTCACGCTGTCTCTCTCTCTCTCTCCTAGAAGAAACAAAACAAAACAAAACAAAAAAACTAATAATGTTCCTTGTTCTGTAAGTCTGCCTTGTCTTTTTTTAAAGTCTGTCTTATTTTAAATTTAAATTAATATATCTTCTTCAGCTTTCTCTTATTAGTGTTAGTGTGGTATATATCTCTTCACTCTTAATTTTAAACAATCTGTGCCTTTAAAGTAGTTTTTTTTGGCAGACTGCACATAGTTTTTAAAATTTTTCTCTGACTTTCAATTTTTGTATTTCAATGTATGTATTTAGACTGTTCATATTTGAAGTATTTGTTGATGTAATTTGTATTTTTTTAATTTTTTTAATGTTTATTTACTTTTGAGAGAGAGAGAGTGCAAGCAGGGGAGGGTCAGAGAGAGAGGGAGACACAGAATCTGAAGAAGGCTCCAGGCTCTGAGCTGTCAGCACAGAGCCTGATGCAACACTCGAACTCATGAACCATGCGATTGTGACCTGAGCCGAAGTTGGATGCTTAACCGACTGAGCCACCCAGATGCCCCAAATGTGACCTTTTGAAGACAGAGACATGCAGGAAGAATGCCATGTGATGATAGAGGCAGGGACTGTAGTGTTGAGGCTGCAAGCAAAAGAACACCAAAAATCCTGGTTAACCATCAAAAGCTAAGAAGGGACACAGGTTTTCCTACAGGTTTGAGAGGGGACATGACCATGCCAACACCTTTATTTTGGGCTTCTAGCTTCCAAGACTGTGAGAGAATAAATTTCTATTGTTTTAAGCCACAGTTTGTGTAACCTCTTTTTAGCAGTCTTAGGAAACTTATACATATGATAATCACATAATACATTGTTCTTATTACTACTTTGAAGAGACAGTTCTCTCTTAAGTATGAAAATAAATGTTTTGTTTTGTCTTTAGTTATTTGTCCTTTGACACTTTTTCTTTCTTTCTTTTTTTCTAATGTTTTATTTATTTCTGAGAGAGAGAGAGAGAGAGAGAGAGGGAGAGACAGCGTGAGAGGGAGATGGTCAGAGAAAGAGGGAGACACAGATCCGAAACAGGCTCCAGGCACTGAGCTAGCTGTCAGCACAGAGCCCGATGGAGGTCTCGAACCCACAAGCCATGTGAGATCATGACCTGAGCTGAAGTTGTATGCTTCACCGACTGAGCCACCCAGGTGCCCCTGACGCTTTTTCTTTCTTTGTGTGGATATGAGGTTCTGACCTATATACTTTTTCTTCCCCTGAAGAAGTTATTTTAACTTTTTAGCAGGGCCAATTATCTAGTTACAGATTCCCTAAGTTTTGTTTTTTTGAGGACATTTTAAAATTTCTCCTTCACTTTTGAAAATAATTTTGCTGAATGTAGAATTCTTTGTTTTTTAAAAAATATTTTAAAGATCTATCTTTAATCTCTATGTTCATGATTTTCATGAAAGTTCGCTGTAATTCTTGACTGTTACTCTCTATAGATAAGGATCTCCATGTACTCCCTTATCCACAATGATCTATTTGAAGTTGGAATATGGTGTACTTAAGTGTAGATCTTTTAGTACTTTTCCTGCTTGGTATTCTCTCAGCTTCTAGACCTGTGGTTTAGTGTCTGCTATGATTTAGCACAGTTCTTGGCCCTTTTACATTAAACATTTCCTTTCCTCTCTCTTCTCTTTAATCTCTTGTAGCCCAATTCTACATATAATGTCTCATAGTTCTTGTATATTCTATTCTCCTCCTTCTCTCCCCCTTCATCCTTCTCCTTTTCCTCTTCCTCCTTCCCTTCTTTCTTCTCTCTCTTTGAACTTCAGTTCAGGAAGTTTCGATTGATAAACTGGCACCTGTTCAAACACACTGACTGATTCTTTATTGCGCTGAGCCCAATCTATTAATGAACACTGTAAAGACATTTTTCAGTTATGTTAGTATTTTTGAATCCTAATCTTTCCTCTGTATTCTTTATTAGAGTTTTTAAAATCTCTCTTATTATATTATCCACCTGTTCTTGCATATTTGCTTTTCAAAAATTACAGTCCTTATTGTATCTTTTAAATTTAAAAAAGTGTTTTTTATTTATTTTTGAGAGAGAAAGATGGAGAGAGAGAGAGAGAGAGACAGCATGAGCAGGGGAGGGTCAGAGAGAGAAGGAGATATAGAATGTGAAGCAGGGTCCAGGCTCTGAGCTAGCTGTCAGCACAGAGCCCAACACTGGGCTTGAACCCACAAACTGCAAGATCATGACCTGAGCCGAAGTCGGACGCTTAACCCACTGAGCCACCCAGGCGCCCCTACAGTCCTTATCTTATCAAGATTATTTTAAATTTCCTGTCTGACCCTTTCCAAATATGTCATATCTGAGTCTGATTCTGATGTTTGCATTGTTTCTTCAGACTATGATTTTTGTTATTTAAATTTTAGAATGCCTGTAACTTTTGTTGAAGGTCGCACATGATTTATAGGATAAAAATATTTGATGTAAACAAGTCTTTTCTATGAGGTTTGATGTTTATCTGACTAGGAGTTGGGCTGTTCTTAATGTTTGCTGTAGTTACAGGGACAAAGGCTTTAAATTATTCTAATGTCTTTGTTTCTGTCTTTCTTGCTGCCTTTTGGTTTCATTAATAATTGTTTCATAAATAGAATCTGAGCCACTTTTTCATCAGTCAACCAATGTTACTATACTGGAAACTTGTTAATGTGGTGGTAAAAATTGGGAGTGGGAAAGTGTTCTATAATCTTATGATTGAATCTCCATAATTTAGTGAACCTTTGTTTGTGGGTTGATGCTTACATAAGTGTTTCTTAGTTGTTTTTCCCTTCCTCCATTATGTTAAGCAGGAAGGCAAGAAGGAGCTCAAGTTGTATAACTACTCTCCCTTCATATGAAATAAGGATCAAGTAAAGTCTTTCTCATAAAGATTAAGGCTTTGTTATAAAGAATGCACTGGAATATATCCACATGATAGAATTTCTCTCACACTGCTAGAGACAAAAGTAACTTCCTTGACACTTCACAATGATAACTGGATGAGGTTCCCAGACGTAAAACCTATGAAGGTGTGGACCCCTCCTTAAGACTACGGATCCCAGAAGTTTTACACTTTCATATTAGTTCACACTAAGCCTATAGAAATTTGTCAAAATTTTGATTTAAGTGTTTCTACAAGTTTATGACTCCAGCAGCTCATGATGATTTTAGCTCTAAACTTCCTCATTCACCTGTCTCTTCAGATTTGGGGTTGTTGATTTCCTCTGTCATATTGGTTCAATATTTTGACTGATTTAAAAAAAATTAAGTTTATTTATTTGTTTATTTTGAAAGAGACAGAGACAGAGACAGCATGAATGGAGGAGGACCAAAGAGAGAGGGACAATGAGAGAATCCCAAACAGGCTCTGCACTGTCAGCACAGAGCCTGATGTGGGGCTCGGACTCATCAAATCATGAGATCATCACCTGAACTGAAATAGAAAGTTGGACACTTAGCTGACTGAGCTACCCAGGTGCCCCTATTGATTTTTTAATACAACTTATTTCTCAGATTTTGAGAGGTAAGTTAAATACTCACATCTATCTATTTAGATTATTCAATTTCTTCTTGAAATTGCATCAAGTTTTTTTTTAGATGCATAAAAAATATTTCTTTATATTTTGTTTAAATCCAAGATAGTTAACATATAGTGCAGTAATTATTTCAGGAACAGAATTTAGTGATTCATCACTTACATATAACACCCAGTGCACATCCCAGCACGTGCCCTTTAATGCCCCTTGCCCATTTAGCCCATTTCCCCACCCAACACCCCACCAGCAACCCTCAGTTTCTTCTCTGTATGTAAGAGTTTCTTATGGTTTGTCTCCCTCTCTGTTTTTATCTTATTCTTGCTTCCTTTCTCTTATGTTCATATTTTTGTATCTTAAATTCCACCTATAGAAATCATATGGTATTTGTCTTTCTCTGACTGACTTATTTCACATAGCTTAATACACTCTAGTTCCAACCACATTGTTGCATATGGCATCAGTTTTACCTTTATACATTTAAAAAACTATTTTATTAGTTACCTATGGGCTCTGGGTTTCTATATTTTTCTAGTGATGTAGATTTTTAAAAAAATAATTTTTGAGTTCACTTTTTTCAAAAATTGCCTTTTGCCTTAAAACCTATCTTGTTAAACCATTTTCTTTTAGTTTATATTTTCATGATATATATATATATTCCTATCTTTTAAGTTAATTTTAATATTTTCAAGTTATATTTAAACATTGTTTAAAGACTGAAATGGTCATAAATGAGTGAAACAATGAACTTCTGGCATGCTTACTCCAGAATCATTATGGTGATTATATCTCCTGTCATCCCTGCCACCAGCCTATCTCAGAAATTATTCTGGATAGGATAAATCCCAGATTCTTGAGTTGAACACTGAAGAAATATCATAATTTAGCCAAAACCTGTATTTAAAGTTTTAATATTTTGCCTGCTAGTTCTTCCAAAAAAAGTTTTTGGTATATCAAGAATCCTTGGCACTATGCTAGATATTTTAGCAGTGTTAGTACAGTTATTTTTTTAATTAAAAAATTTTTTTTAAATTTGTGTGTGTGAGAGAGAAGCAGTGTGAGCAGGGGAAGGTTAGAGAGAGAGGGAGACACAGAATCCGAAGCAGGCTCCAGGCTCTGAGCCGGCTGTCAGCACAGAGCCTGACACAGGGCTCAAACCCACGAACCGTGAGATCATGACCTGAGCCAAAGTCAGATGCTTAACCAACTGAGCCACCCAGGTGCTCCAGTACAGGGTTGACAATGTCACAGCCATTGCAGAATTGACTGTTTTATTCTTTCTTTCACATTTCTTCTTTTAGTCTCTGTGCTGCTTTCCCCAACCCCTGACAAACCTCAACTCTTTAATCACCCATTTCATAGAATGCTGAAATGGAATTGCCCATAGTGAGCCTCTAATATTCTCTGTTAAGGGTGGGGAAATGGATACTGTGCAGGGAAAAAGTGGGCTGCTTAGTGCTAAGTTCAGGTTCCACCTTGCCATCCTGTACTCTTCCTCCTAAAGCCTGACACTTCCTCCAGACTTCCCTCCTGTTCTGTGTCTACAACTGATCTTCACTCTATAGTTCAGATCCTGTGTCTTCAACAGCGTTTTTCTATGACTATAATCTAAAGCACTTCTTCCATTCTGTAATCTTATCTAGTAACCATTGCCTGTAGCACACTAACTATGCCTTTCTTTACTGTCCTTTGTCACTAGCAAGCTTTTATTGTGTAATTGTATCTGGCTTTGTGAACTGTTTTCCAAGGATGCTGTAAAATGTTCAAATAGGCTTTCAAATCAGAGGCAGGACTTCTCTACCTCTACATGTTCACCAGTGTCCTGTAGGTACTAGACCACTATTTACCTTTTCATACATTTCTGCCTTGTCTTCTGCTTCCAACAGTGAGCTTTTGGGGAAGAGAAAAGGAGAGCTTTGGGTCTAGTTGTATTTTCCTAGCTCCCAGCTTACCAACCTGCACATAGGATTGGTGGCTATAATAAATATTTGTTGATCTGAAGAGCTAGTGCAATCCATTTCTTTTCCTTCTTTTCCACTTCTGCATATAAACTGCTTTCTTTTCCCAAGGCACCCTGCCTTCATTATCACTGTAAGATTTCACAGAAATGCTGCTCTCTCTGCACCAAGAGGACACAAACCCTTGGGAAACCACTTCAGGGATGAATATACCCAGTGACACTTCAGAATTGCTGTCCCAAATGTTTAAAAATTTCTCCAAATTATTTATCAAGGATTGCAAGTTTTTCATGCTTTTCTTTCAATCTTCCATATAAATTGTATCCTTTCCTTGGTTGCTGTTGAAGAAATATCCCCTGGTTCATTTGTAAGTCTAACATACTCTGCATATAAGATTGAAAGCTGGAGATTTTTTAATAGCAGTCAAAATTACAACTGTGTCTTGCCACTTTCTTCCTCCCTCTTCTCTTGGCTTGAGTCATTTTGCCTTTTTGCACCACATGAGCTTTTCCAAATGTAGTTTCTGAATTATTAATGCCATACAGACCATCAACAGTGCTCGTGAAGCTTGTGCACAGCTCAATCTGATTTAAATCATTAAATGCTGGCTGCCCACTAGAAACCCTAGGACCGTACCTGTCTAGAGATGTTAATTTGCTAAATTATTTTCCTACTGCCAGTTTTTAGATTATTTCAAGTTCAGTTCAGTTAAATTCATTTTAGCACATATTTGTTAACCATCAATATTGTCTCAGGAGACGAACTCAGCAGATCTCATAAATTAGTGCAGGAGAAACACAAAAATAACAAGGCAGATGGAGGTGTAAATGTTATTAGATATCAAGTCATGGTCATTACTCCAGAGTTATGGGTAGAGAAGACTCCATGGAGGAGAAAGAGCTTTATCTCATCCCTGAAAAATAAGGACCCAGAGAATGGTGGGGAAGGGCTGGGTTAGAGAGCATTTCAGATAAAGGGCAGGACATAAACAATATAGTCCAGGTGAGCGCAAATGAGGAACATTAAAGCCCAAGGCTACCAGAGCAAGAAGGACATTTAATAGTGTAATACATATTGCACAAGAAGTATCACGTTACTCTTCTTTCCACCACAAAGTAGATTCTCAGCTCAGACCCACAAAGGAAGTTCCTTTACATGTAAAATGTGACCAGGGTAAATACCTTCTTGCTACCCTAAAAGACAAAACTTGTATGCACAAGTAGGAAAACTCAGGATAATAAATACTAAGATGAGTCAGGGCTGAGTCCTCTAACAACAACAAAGATCCAGTTATGGGGATGTTTCCCTGGGTGTGGTGATGATTGACACAAGTCAGTTTTATTTCTGCAAGGGTCTGGGAAGAGATCAAATGTTCACAACACAGGTATATCCTTGAGAATTAGTCTAAATTTAGATAACATTTATGACAGGACTCCCAGAAAAATTGTATTTATATAACTTACTAGAACCCTGAAAAATGAAAATGAAAATTCAATGTGGAGCTGTGGGGACCAGCAGAACTGGTGATACAAGAAGAAACAGATCCAGACAGATTATTCCCTTAGAGATAGCTGGCTCAGAACTTGAATCAGTTTTCCCTGAGGAGCGATGGGAAGTGTTTGTTAAAACACACTCTATGTCTTTGTCTTTCAAGACTCTTCTTTCAGAAATCCCACTCAAATTCGATTGACTCTATTTGCTGGAATAAATGGAGTCCAAGGCTTTGTTAGGTCTGGATCAGTCTCTTTGATGGGTCAGCAAGGGTCTCCTTCATGCACATCCAGAAGAAAGAGAAGGTCTCTATTTCCAGCAATGCAGCATGAGGGCCAGATGTCATTCTCACTAGCCTTGATAATGAGGACAAGCCACTGTGGTGAATGGAATGGACTGATGGGATAAAGGCAGTTCTTCAAAAGAAATCAAGATGGTGAGAGATAAGAGAAGTGCTGGATGTTCATGAGCTCACTCAAACCAGCGGTGTCTGCGTGGCTCAGTTGGTTGAACGTCCGACTTCAGCTCAGGTCATGATCTTACAGTTTGTGGGTTCAAGCCCCATGTCAGGCTTTGTGCTGACAGCTCAGAGTTAAATTGTTAAAAACCTTATCAACAAAGCCTGCTGAGTGCATTGCTGATCTGGATTATCAGAACATGTTTGGTATTATAATCCCTATACTCTTCAGAACAAATGCCCTACTTGTCAGGGCAATATGAGAAATTGCCTCTCTTAGAAAGAACAGAAACTGCCACACAGAATTCATATTCTTTCTTAAAGTAAGAAGAACACAACAGAAAGCCAAGTTTTCAGATAGAAAACTGTTTTATTCTTACTTCTTTCTGTTAAGAGTAAAGTATATAGAGTAAATTCATTATTAGAAAAACATATTTCTTTCCTAGGATTTTTGATGAATCATTGGATAAAGGTTGGGGCTGCTTGAGGGGTTCCACACCTCCAGAAGAAATACAAACCTACTCATAAGTGGGAGCGGGATGTGGTTTGCTGGCCATGGCTGGGACCCCAATGTGAGACAGCAAGGTCAGTCACTCAGAGCGTTATCGCAGGAGAGCACAAAGATGCTGGGCACAGTGCCTTAGTGTTGACAGATGCTGGGTTGTGGAAGACCCACATCTGGGTGCAGAGGAAAGACCTGCTGGCTGCTTGGACCTCATGGGCTCCAGATCAAAGGCAGAGGAGAAGCCACAGGATACCACCATTGACTTATTATGTGTCTCCTGCCTCTATGACTATCTTGGAGTCTCAAGGCCAAGGTGAGGGTGAAAGGAGAGAACAAAATGCCAAGAGTCCAGCCTTTTTCCTGGCTGAGGAGGTTGGAGCCAAGCCTCCAAAACAGCCCAAGAGATTCAAATCAAATAATGTTTTTTGACATCTTGTGTTTAAATATAACATTTTGTATGAGTTCTTTTCCCACCACATGCTTGTATTAATAAAAACAAATCTTTGGAGCAAAGCAAAATTGACATATCCCAGTGGCTCTGGGCCCATGTGTATACTCAGAGGAAGGATAACAACATATGATGAAAAGTGGGCTTATTCCACCCTCTTAGAACGTTGTGGGATTGGGACCCAGGAAGGTGCATTTGTCTCATCCAGAGAAGGATGCAACTCATCAAGGGAGCCCTCTTGGTCCATCCTATTCTGTACTGAGTTTAACTTGATCTCATACCTTGTTTTCCATTTCTGTAAAGCACACTGCCCCTGTGTCTGGGCAGGCAGTTGGTTATTCCCTCCCAGAGCCTTTCTACTTGTCATTCCCCAATCATGCCTTTTCCTTTGTACACACTCAAAGGACTTAAAACCTCACCCCCTCCAAGACACCTTCCTGGACTGTATCATCCTGTGTTGAACCTTGTAGCATTTATTATCTGAAGAATTCAGGTGTATTGCTCATTATACACTGATTTATTCTTTAACAACCTTACTCAGGGCTCACAAGCAGCAAGTGATAGACCAGATTCAAATCTGGGTGTGCCTGGCTAAAATCCTATGTCTTATTTTCTGAGAGAGAAAGCCCATAGCTGCAAACTTTCTGTCTCACCTGGATATTTATCATTTCCTTAGCAAGCCTTCAGGTGCACATGGACATAGTTTCCTATTTGTGAGTCTGGCCCGAAGAAGATATTCAGAAATACTCAAGGATTTATGGAAAAGGCTTCAGAGATAATCTTATCTGACCTTCTGCCTTCAGAGAGGGTAGTAAGCACCAGAGTGGACCACAATGGCAGAACTGTGACAGCTCCATTCCCTTGCCTGCATTCCACATTCAAGTGAGTCACAGAATCTCATGATGCAGTGAGGATAAAGGTGGGGGAGAGAAAGAAAGCCAGTGTTACAGGCAGCATGTCTGCCTCCATCCGCTGTTTTCAGAGAGCATTAAGGTCTGGCCAACGTCTTGCCTGCTAGGTCCTGATCTGTCCCAAACACTGACTTTGTGTCTTCCAAAAGCCCAGTTCTCCCATTGAAATGGTTTATGAGTAGATACTCTTGGCTTTATCTGCTCAAAATAACCTGGTTTATTTAGTTCCGTTTCCATGTGGAACTCTTGAGAAAATAGCATCACTTCTGGTACACTGCTAATGGAGACATCTGCACAGTGATGAGGTCTGGCATCTCCCTTCCAGTACCTATTCCTAGCCTTCTGGTCCCTGCCTTGTCACCTAGGCACCTGGAACTCAAATTCTCTTTGACTTTTCTTATTCCAGCCACTAGTCAGGGGTCAGCTCCTCTCAGGGTCCCCCACACCCATTCCCTCTTCTCTTCTCCCTGTTCCATTCAGACTGTCATTCTACCTGGATGTAGGATCATATCCCAATTACCCCCTCACTCAGACCCCCTGAAACCCTTCATGCTGTGCACCAGTGTGAGGCCAACCTTCATAAGACACCATTTTGACCATGTCATTTAATCTCCTTTATCAAAAATACTCAGCTATCCCTTGTTGTCTAAACTATGAAGCCCATCTTCTCAACTTCCCACTTCTCACATGCGCAGCATGGTGTCAGACAATTTGGATTCCCAGGACCACCCTTCTCTCGCAGGGCTGGGGTGGGGGCCACGGGATTTGAGGTAGGCATGACTGTTTTGCTCTATCCATGTGTGTGACCTGTGTATCCTTTACCTCTCTGCACCTTGTCTTCTGCTCTTCTCACATGGTTGGTAGCCCTTGAAGTGCCGGCACAGAGCTCTGACCACAGACTGTTCACCCACAGCCGTGAGGCTTCTCATTTCCTGACACAAAGTCTCTCTATGTGCCCTTTCCTTGTCCTCTAACCTCACTTGCAGGTACTTCTTAGCTTTACACTTTTTAATTAGGCTGCCTGCCTTAGTCCCCTATCAAAAGCCTTCTGGGGCGCCTGGGTGGCTTAGTCGGTTAAGCGTCCGACTTTCGCTTAGGTCATGATCTCGCGGTTCGTGGGTTCGAGCCCCGCGTCGGGCTCTGTGCTGGCTGCCAGCTCAGAGCCTGGAGCCTGTTTCGGAGTCTGTGTCTCCCTCTCTCTCTGACCCTCCCCTGCTCGCGCTGTCTCTCTCTCTCCTAGAAATAAATAAAACATTAAAAAAAATTAAAAAAAAAAAAAAGCCTTCTTAGGCACCAACCTTCATGTTCATGTGTTCATCTCGGTCACCCCAGGCCACAGGGAGTGACCATTGAGATCCTACAGGCATCAATATCTGCCTCACTTTAGAGGGTATGCCAGGCTTGCAACATCCTTGCTTCAGTTGCAAATGCTGCCATCAGCCTTGTGTTATCCCCCAAAGCAGGAGCAGTGTCTCATTATGAGTAATCCCCACAGTGTGAGGGCTCTAAAAGGAAAGGCTTCTTTGTTTTATTGATGCCCTGATGTCTGACATGGTGTCTGGAGCACAGCTAATGCTCACTTGATGCATGGTGAGTGAGCAGCATGTGGGTCAGTGGAAGGAGCCTGGGGCTTTGCAGACAGTGACTACAAACTCACTCTGCTCCTTACTAGCTGCAGATCATGACATGCTGTTAGGCAACTCTCTGTGCCCCACTTGCCACATTTAAACAATAGGAAACTTTGCTATTCTTTGGGATTCTAGGGTGAATAATGACACAAGAGAAGCACTGAACTTCTGACAGGAAATCCATTTTCTTTCAGGTTCTGCTGCTAGGTGGTCATGGCCAGCTGGGGCATTCAAGGAAAAGATTCTGGGGCCAAGTCTGGGATACAGAGAAAGCTGAAGTGGTAATGTGTGTGCTCAGCACTTGTATGTTTCACTTCCATCTAGATTAACACCTCTGTAAGAAAAGAGAATAGTGGTATTTTGTAGTTCTCCTTTTAAAGGGAGTGAAGAGGAGTCCCAGACAGACTCTTTCAGGCAGTATTCACTCCCGTTTTGTATCTGGGTCTCAAGTTTTGTGGCCTTGCCTTCCACAACGTGGAAGCAAATTGTCAGAGCAAATTGTCCTGTTAACCACTTATGGGGAGAAGGGCCAAGATCAGAACTGGTAGAGGAGATTGACAATGAGATAGAAATTACTCACTTTGCAACTAGCTGCTTTGCGTTTTGTAGACACAGCCTTGGGCTCCCTCCCAGTATTGCAACCCACACCAGTCCATTAGGAAGGGGATTTTTGTATAAAGTATGAAATATTGATTGTCCATCTTCCTTAACGTTTTAATTGCATTTCAGAGAACACTGAGCTGCAGTAAATGTGGGGCAGCCTGGTTTCCCTTTGTCCCCAGGGGAACAGAGAATCTGGAGAAGCAAGAATGCAGAAAGCAGCCTTATAAATAAACCAGAAGAATTACAGTGAGGACAGCTACACATGGCCTGATTGGCAGCAACATTGTAAATCTGAATCTGAGGAAAGCTGGTTTCTCAGGAATGGGAGAAAAAGAAATCAAATCAGCTTTCTGGTGTAAAGATTCAAGTCATGTCTGAGCACATATGCTCATTCTTGGCCATCCCAAAGGTGTCTGCACTGCCAAATGCTGTCCAGCCACTTCCTACTGCTCTGCCTGAATACAGGCTAGGTAGTATTCCTGGACCCCAGGAAGTAGAGGTGGGATCGAACCCTGAAGAACTAAGTTCCAGGCTAATTGGGGAAGCATACACATGATTCTGTGCTGTTGGGAGAAGTGAGCTGGTGTCTGGGGAGATGGGGTTCACAACCTGTTCATCTGATGGGAGAGAAGAAGAATGTACTATGATCATGGAAAACTGAGGGCCGAGTGCAGACACAGAGCTGGCTGTTCGTGCCTCCAGAAGCCCTTCCATCCTTGCACTATGTCAGTGCTATCCCTGGGGCTTGAAGGTCCTGGCCCAAAGAGGACTGCATTAATCCAGCAAAATAAGACTTGACTTAGAAATTAAATAAAGCTAAGTGAAGCTCTTCCAGAAGCTTCCCCAAGCCCCCTTGTGTTTAAGAATGCTTCTCCAGCCCCTTCCAGGCTCTAAGAGCAGGTATTGATGGTACCATTTACTCCTTGTCTACAATTTTCTGCCTTTTGATTTATTTTGTGCTGGCATCTTATATAGTTAACTTTTCATGTGTTGCATGTCTCATCTTTCTATCTGTGTGGCAAGTACCTCAGAGTAGTGAATGCACCATATGCTTCAGAATGAACATTTGATCTCAATTCTGAAAAGTTTACTTTACTGATGAAGAAACACCCTGAGAGTCTAGATGAGTCCTCAAAGCTCTGTGGGGCATGAGGCAGGGCTGGGGCTGGACCTCAGCAACTCCAAGGACTGATGGCAAAGGTTAGCTTCTGCTTGTCAACACTGGGATGCATGGACACATCCAGCACAGCTGCCACACAAAATGCACTATTTCTTTCCTTCCTTGCTCAACCAAATTACTGTCATTAATCATCTTTTCAGTGATACTGTTTTCTTGGGTAGATTCAACTTTAAATATATTATTAAATTCAATAAAAGTATTTCATGTATGAAATAAATTTTGTACTTATCAAACCAAAAATATTGTAATTTCTACTGTTTCCAAGTTTTAACACAAATGAAAACTCAATAGGGTCACACAGAATTACAGAGTTGAAATGACTCTAGCTTTGTGTGTTTGCCTTTATGCTACCACTGATGACTTTGAATATACTGTTCAAATACAAGAATATGAGTATTCTCAGGGATGGAGTTGCAAACTACATCCAAGAAGGTAAAATTTTGATGGAAGTTTGAATGGTTCCCATTTTATGATTGAATAAACATGGAGAGCTGAGTTGGTTGGGTTGATGTGTGCTGGAGCATACTGTATAAGGGAAGGTCTCTGAATCAACTTCCACCTAGAATAGAATCTTTACTTAAAGATAAGTAATGAAAATGTGCTAATTTGAGGCTAACATTTATATTATTAATGATCAACATGAACTATAGCAATTGCTTAGATCTTAGACCAACATAAGATTTTTCAGAGGAGATGCATGTTATTATTGACATTCTTTAGACTGGTGATAATAAAAAGCAGATGAACTTTGAGTCCGTTTTATTATTTTTTAAAGTCCTCTACTGCCAACGTGCTGTCTATTGCCTCTACTTGGGGTGGGCTGCTCCTGTGCCCCACCTTCTGTTTGGTCCTGTTCTACAGGTGGTTTGTGATAACAACCATATTTTGCCGGAGACATAGGTCCCCAAACATTCATTTTTCTCCCAGTCTAGCTATATCTACCAGGTCTCTTACAGATGGGAACAATAGTTAGCAAATGAACACTTGATTTGGTCTGTGGCCCAACACTCTAAATGGAATCACAGGGAATGTGTCTGGGTCGCCTGGAGGCTTTCTGCCTAGATCTGTGTCCTAGAATGAAACCAGCTGAATAAAGCACTCTTCCAGCTTGGCTCTAACTGGATATGTGTGAATTTAAATTCTGCTGGAAAAGAGTATGTTGACATTGGAAAAGCAGGTCAGCTGTTGAGCAGAGTAAAAATCAAAGACAGGGATATTACTCATCTGCTCATATTTGACAGCACCAATGCTTGGGTAGTCCGGTCACTGTCTACCCAAGTCAGCCATGTACCACCAGATGCTGCCACCAGCATTGAAGAAGGGGTTCAAACAGAGAGGAGAAGAGGTTAGCAATTGAGAGTTGGGGTAATTTGAGTGGAAAATACTTGTGAAATTTCTTACTCAAAGGTTACAAATGTCACTTTTGTTTTGAAAATATTATTTACCAAAAAATGCTATTTATTCATGAAAAGGAAAAGTAGGGAGACTTCTTTTTTCTGCCAGTCATTCTTAAACCCAGCTGCACTGGATTCACTTCTTAGTGGACTCTGAGAAAACCTAAATGTCTGAACCAACTCCAGCTCAGTTGTATCAAATGCATGACCTATGGGCCAAGCATCTGTGTTTTTTAAAACATTATTTTAATGTTTATTTTTGAGAGAGAGACAGTGAGCAGGTGAGTGGCAGAGAGAGATGGAGACACAGAATCTGAATCAGGTCCAGGTTCGGAGATATCAGCACAGAGTCTGATGTGGAGCTTGAACTCACAGACCATGAGATCATGACCTGAGCTGAAGTCGGATGCTTAACTGACTGAGCCATCCAGATGTCCCTATCAACATTTGTATTTTTTAAAGCACTCCTTAGGTGGTCTTAATTTGTAGTCTGGGTGGGTATCTCTGCTAAGTCCAACAGACAGCAGCCTGAGAAAACAGATTCCTTGGGCCATTCCTGCTGTCGATCTTACCACATGTGGGGCAGGTCACTGAGGGATTGGGTGTTCAGGCCTTGCAGAACCAGTTTATAAACTCTCCACTTCTAAACCCAGTAACAAAATTGCTACTTGGGAGTGAAGAAATTAATAAATAATTCCAATTTCAGATAATTTTAACAAGTCCAAGACCGTAATAAAGCACACAGAGTACTCAGTGCCAAGTGAGCCACACCAGCATGGGAGAGGCATTGGTTTGGAGCATGCCCTGTGATGGCATTAGTGAAGCTCCCACCAGTAGAGAAAATGTCCTGCAATCATGGGGGCAATATCTTTTTTGCCAAATAAATGGAAGTGAAGATGGTAATACTAGGTACTCATTTAGAAGAGATCTTGATTTATTTTTCTTATGTTGCAGAATATTGTTGATTCTAAATGAACCAGCTTGCATCCTCTGTTGGGATCACGTGTAGCAAATCTTTTTGTTGTCTTTGGAGGATCACATGTGTTCATCATTTTTGATTGATCTCTTTAAAATCCCTGAAAGTCACCAGTAGCCAAGGTGATTTGAATATTCACTTGAAGAAGATTTGCTCTGAGGCCTTCTATGATGCACTGCAAGGTTTATGCAATTTTTAAAAATCAGGTTTCATGCCCATTGAGGGGCTTCAGCTCAGGACCCTGAGATCAAGATCTGAGCTGAGAGCAAGAGTTGGAGGCTTAACTGACTGGGCCACCCAGGTGTCCCAAGCTTTGTGCAATTTAACAAGAGAGCCTGCTGATGTGCTCTCAGCTTCTTCTGTCTCCCATGTGACTTCTGTGATTTCTGAGTACACAGAGTTCAACAGATGTTCCACTAATGTTTTGGGCATCTTTCCTTCACACATATACAACCTAGCAGGATACTTGTGACAAAGGTCTTTTGTGTCCTTAAGCTATGATCAAACAGGACTCTGACAGATGGCACTGCTTGCACTCTACTGGTGAAGAGAGTCAGTAGCTTACGTGGTTAAAATTGGAATTTGGAAATAAAAGGTGGGTCTGGGCAGGGATCTTCACTGAGTTCTGCCCATTGCCATCTTATGAGAGATACAAAAATGAGCAAAGCATTTATGGGTTTATTTCTTCAACAAGGACAGAAAACCTGGGCCAGGTTATAATCATGACAGTGACCACAATGAGCTATAGCCATGTTATCAGGACCACAGCTCTAACACATTTTAATTTGCATGTATGCGGAGAAGTAGAGTTCCTCATGACGGTACTAATTCTACTCTGAACACACATTCCAAGAAGCTACTCCTCTGGCTGGCTGGGCTCCACACATGAGCAGCACATGGTACCTGCCAGCAGACACCACTCAGCAGTACTAATGATTCTGTACTGTAAAAGAAAAAGCACTCACACACTATACATGGCCTGTCATGTGAGGAAAACATGGCAAATGGTGTGACACACAGAGGCATTAGGCACATGTTAGTGTGCTGCACTTGCCTTCATTTGCGCTGTCATAGGTCTACATGTGTGTACCACATTTTCATCTAAACCATGCTGGCAAGCTCACAGCCTCAGAAAGGATGGCTTTCATCTTGTGAGCTACTTCGTCAGAGACTAGGGGGTAAAGACAAGGAGAGAGGCTAGGAAGAAATAAAAATAGGATCAGGCTGATAAACACAGGAGTTTGAAACCATGTTAATGAAAGCAGACTAGAGCAAAGCCTCATTCCATCAGATCCACTAACAGGAAATTCTGCATGCATCAATCAAGTGGAAAGTGCCAGCCTTCTTGGTGCATATGTCTGGACAGAATTTGATTCTGGAGGAGATTGGCTTCCCTCCAGGGCTGGCGGCTGCTGTGAGTGATGTCATAAGCTGGTTGGCAGTGAGGTGACAATGTAAATCAGCTGCTAAACAGCAAGGACAAGCACAGACCAAGGACTAACCACAGGGCTGAAAGGGAGAGCTCTCACTTGGGAGGCAAAGAGGATGGGCCAGTTGGAAGCAGATGGTGGACAGGGCCTGTAACCACAGAGAGATTTCAACACAGCAGTATGGTGATACAGCTCAATTCTCAGGACTGCTTTGTGCAGAGAAAAACTCTGGGAAATTGGCCCCCTGCCTCATAGGCTGACCTGCTCCCGGATGTTTTTGTGTGATACCAAACCTGGGTCTTAGCCCTAAGGTGCTAGAAGATAAGTTTGATCTCATTACTCTCAAATTTATTCTCTGTCTCTTCCAGGTGGTAAAATGCCATTTCCTAGCATGTGACACCTGAAAACTGACAGCAGACCTCAAACCTTATTTTGGTTCCTGAGCTCCCAGCAGCACAGCCACTGTTCAACCCTTCAACCTCCTATCTAGCCCTTCTGCCCACTGCTCAGTGGTCATTCATAGCAAGACATCCCCTTTCTACTTCTGTGGGTCCACAGGAATATGCCCCTCCCAGCTCAGCTCTGTCTTTCCTTTGCACACACCACTGCTATCCATTCTTCAACATTCCTCAGCCCTTGGGTCCTGCAGGAAGCTCTCCCTGACTCACTTGCCAAGGTCGTAGCATTGACTTCTGGCTCTGACTTCTCTTATCCTGCATCCTCCAGACTACAAGATCCCAAGGGGAAGGTTGAGGTCTGGTTTTCTTATTTTCTCTAGCACTTAGCATGTTTCATTGATGTTTAAATGTTTTCTTGTGATTTGGGCTCAAATTTAACCTGTGTTTTCTTTTATTTTGACAATTTGTTTTCCCTTCATAGGGAAATTCTAACAAAGATTCAAAAGCCATTCATTGATCAGAACTCTAACAACAAAGGGAAATATGAAAATGTGCCCTTTGTGGCCAGTTATCAGCAGGAAAGTTGGAGCATTCTCTTTGCAGCTGTCACTTCCTCATCTTCTAATCCCGTTTCACTTAGGACTGAATTAGATGACATCCTGCAGGCATTAAAAAGTGAATGTAACACAAACACAGCTCCTTCAGGCTTCTGTGCCAGGTGTGCTCCTGAGCTGACCAAGGAGATCCAGCAAACTGTTCTGGGATCTATAAATCAGGCCTTGGAAGTGAGCTTCTCTAGTTCTGAGGGGCTAAAGAAGAAGAGAGAGAGGATTTACTTTTTATCATTGTATTTCTAGGCCTGGCTCATAGTCAGATTCAGGCACAGAAGGTAGCTAAATTCTGCATTAAAATTTATTATTGCTTATTATAACCTTGGCATTGCATCTCAGGCCTGGGAAGTGGACCCTTCCTTAGACTACAGGATGCACAATTGATGCAGGAATGCTGGCTGTCTCCTTAGACCTGGACTCAAAATCTGCTTGCCCCAACTCTTATAAGTGATGATGTGGAAGGAGAGAGTACTTTAATTCACAATGACTTCCTTACATTGATTACCTAACCATAGAGCTGCTATATTCTCCTGGTAGGATATGCACTTTCACCTCATTTCTCTCCCTTGTTAGAATAAAAACAGGGAGTATATTGGGACTCCTGGGTGGCTCAGTTGGTTAAGAATCTGACTTCAGCTCAGGTCATGATCTCACAGTTTGTGAATTTGAGTCCCGTGTCAGGCTCTGTGCTGACAGCTCAGAGCCTGGAGCCTGTTTCAGATTCTGTGTCTTCCTTTCTTTCTGTCCCTCCTCCACTCATGCTCTGTCTCAAAAATAAATAAACTATAAAAAAGAAAACCAGGGAGTATATCTTATTCATTACTCTATTCCTTTCCAACAGCAGAGGGTAGGTGTCTGAGAAATGGCAACTATATGAATGAATAAGTTAGAACATCCTCAATGATTTTTCAGGGATTTAATGCATAGTGATTATAGTTAAATGGCTAACCTTTGTGGGATAAAGTACAAAATGACCTACAAATGCCATCTTTACACCAATAGGAGGGAGGAGATATTACTACCCCATTTCACAAAGGAAGACACATAAGGGAACACACAACAGTGAGGTGGTGCTTTGTGTCCAGGCCAGGCTTGTCTCTGTGCTCATTATCCTTCTCCAAGCCTTGCTTAACTCTTATCCCCAGGGAAAATATGCATGTGCACATTTCATATTTGTGAGGTTGCATATCACAGAGCATTGTGACTTATGAGTTGTGCTAGTTGGTGACATCTGTGAAGACAAGCCTGCTCTTATAGTTGCTAGATGCTCCTGGATTGGCACTGACTAGGGGCACAGGGAGGATGCGATTCCAGAGGGAAGAAACTGTGGGGCCTGGAACTGTGCTCAGAAGGGGCACTGAGGGATGGGGCCAGGAAAGAGTAAGGATGGGTAGAGACTGGGAGTCTGGAATGGTCCTCAGGAGTGTGGACCACTGCAGGGAGAGGAGATGGCGCATCTCATTTGGGCCACAAAGTCTGAGAGACAAGATTGGCAGTACTTGTTAAAAAGTTACAGTCCAGTTGGTTTTCTCCAGAGAAGTTTTCTGAATCCTTGTCTCTCAGTGACAGAGGATTTTACTTTTTACTTGGGGAAAGAGGGATTTTGGAATTAAATCATAAAAATAATTTTGGAATTTGAAAAGCAATGGGAGACATATGACTTTGAGTAAAATTCCATGTAGCAAAATGATTAGGTGGACAAGTGGAAATGACCAGTTTTGATTTTCAACTGGAGACATTACTCTTGTGCAATGTGGCTAGCACAGAGAGTATCTCCTATTTGCAAAATCCTGCTTTACCAAAAAAGTTATTAATAAAATTGTTCCTGAATATATGTAACATTTTATAAACATTATTTGGTTTTTAAAAATTTTTCGTTTATTTTTGAGAGATAGAGCACACGTGGGAGGGGGCAGAAACAGGGAGACACAGAATCTGTGTCTAGGGTCTGAACTGTCATCTAGAGTCTGATGTGGAGCTCGAATTCATAAGGTGTGAGATCATAACCTGAGCTGAAATCAGACACTGAGCTGACTGAGCCACCAGGTACCCATTATAAGCATTATTTCTGGTTGTTACTCAATCCTTCTTGATCAATATTATCACCGTTTCATAGCAAAAGAATCTGAGTTTCTTGTAGACAGCATATAGATGGATTTTGTTTTTTAATCCACTCTGCTACCCTATGTCTTTTGATTGGAGCATTCAGCCCGTTTACATTCAGTGTTATTATTGAAATATGTGGGTTTAGAGTCTTTGTATCTTTTGTAGGGTTCATGTTTGTGGTGGTGTCTCTGGTATCATATGTTTGCACGTATAGGATGATTAGGAGGAATTTGACAGAGGACCAAGGGGGAGAAGAAGGGGGGA
>NW_024082168.1:215947-305528 GCF_003009895.1 Hyaena hyaena
AAAAAAAAAAAAAAAAGAAAGAAAGAAATAAAACAGAAAAAAAAAAAAAAAAAGAATCTGAGGCTGTACACGGTTGAATATCTTGCCCAGGTATCATAGAAAGGAACACAGAATACATTTAAACCCATCATTTTAAACCTGTTTACAACTTGTAGAAGGAAGGAAGGAAGGAAGGAAGGAAGGAAGGAAGGAAGGAAGGAAGGAAGGAAGGAAGGAAGGAGGGAAGGAAGGAGGGAAGGAGGGAAGGAAGGAGGGAAGGAAGGAAAAAGGAAAGAAGGAAGAAAGAAAAAGAAAAAATACTTCAATGAACTTGCATTCTGACTATAGAGACAAAAATGAATATGTTTGACATGGTGGCACAATAAGATAAGAGCAAGTGTAAGAGAACTGCTATAGCCCACCAGCAATGAGTTTGAGAGCAGTGAGACTCACATGGGGTAGAGAGCTATTTGAAAGGCCACCACAGCCTGGGTATCTTGAAAGACCTTAGAACCACAGGAGGCCAAAGTCAAGGCTGCTTTCTAAAGACTCTCCCTTATCTGGTATAGGGGATTGGCCAGCACAGGGGGGACTGAAAGGTGTGCTGGGGCTTGGAGTGGGCCCTGAGCCAAGTCTCATGGGCCTGAAGTTGTAACAAATGAAAGTTAACACATAGATGCCAGGAAGGCTCATGGGGAAAGCAACAAAGGTATGGCCTTCTTTTTGAAGCATGAGCATAGCCAAGAAGCTAAGGAACAGATAACAAAATGAGGGAAATGAAATGGATAAACGCAGATGGAGGGAGGTATGGTAAAATTCTGGAGATTATGTTGAGAATATTTATAGATATTGCACAGAAGCAATGAGTAGGTTTGCTGGGGAAGGTCTTTCAGATATAGAAGTTTTGACCATTATGGAATTGGCAGAATAGGCAAGCATGAGCTCCTTTGTTATAAAAAGCAGTAGAAGGCCTTTGGTAACTTCAGAACAACCTCTGCCCCAGGCTTATTAGAAGCATGGGTAATGGTGAATGGCTCTAGTCTCCAGATAGGTGAGGATCTTGTAGGAGTAGGCAGCAGTTCTGGTAGGTGCCTTGGGAATATAGCCTCTACATTTAAATTTCCACATAAAACCCACTACATTCCTTGTTTGTGTTTTCTTAAAACAATACTTAAGACAATATAGTTTTTATTATTATCACATATAAGAGGGAAGTCAACACAGAGTTACCTCTAAGGTGATATTTAAAAGAAATAAACCTGAGGTTCTTCAAGATCAAGATGATATCCTAAGTGATAATGTTTACACACTTTCCTCTACCAATTTCCCGCTAAAATAACTCAGCAAATATAAAAGACTAAATTCTCTATCACAGTCAGTAGCCATGAAAAATTGAACACTGACCTACAAAATCTCTGACAGCTCATCTTTAACTCTCAGTATGAATGAAGCATGTGAATGTTTGCAAAGAGCAAGATCACAGAACCTAGTAAAACTACAATTCTCTTAGAACAACACAGTGTGAGCATTTAAAACAAATGGTTTCCTGTCAGATAAAGTTACCCCAGGAAGAAGAAATAAACAGTAAAAAGAGAGAGCAAACTGCTTCAACAATAAATACCAAAACCCTAACTCATATTTTTGAAAGATGCAGGAAAGATGGAGAATTGGTAGGGCAGCAGTAGAAAATTATGAAAAGCAGCAATCTCAAAAGGAGTTATTAGATGTTAAAAAAAAGGAGATGCATGATTATTGAAGTAAACAGCATATTAGAAACTAAAGAAAAGCAAACTATATAGTTATTTAAAGGGATTTGACTACAAGCTAAAATGAAAGAGATAATATGGGAATATATGAGTGATTAAAAGAAGTAGAAAAGATTTTCAGTCCTGATATAGGTACATTGGGAATTCCAGAAGACAGGATAGAGCAGATGGAAGAGAGACACAAACAATAGTTTCTATAAACAAATAAACAACAAATCTCAAATAAATAATTCTAAATAGAAAAACAAACAAAAGCTAAAGTAATTTTACATTACTATTTTTAATATTTTCAAGAACCTTGATGCAAATGTTAAGAAACATTTCTCTTTTTTAAATTTTTTTAAAGTTTGTTTATTTTGAGAGAGAAAGAGAGATGGAGAACAAGAGTGGGGGAGGGGCAGAGAGAGAATTCCAAGAAGGCTGTCACTTGGGGCTCAAATTCATGAACTGTGAGATCATGACCTTTGCTGAAATCAAGAGTCGGACACTTAACTGACTGAGTTGCCCCTTAAGGTCACTTTTAATAAAATAAAAATCCTTCATCTGTCTATTTCAAATATTATTGTATACTGCATCACTGAAAAATAAAAAGTTTTTCATAAACAACAAAAACATATCAAATAAAAAGAAAGGGTATACTGTTACTTCAAATACATGCATGTGTTTCTGACATGCAGTAATTTAACACTTTCATCCTCAGCATTCAACTCAGAGTTTGAGTCTAAAGTGCTTCACACTCAGAGGTTCAAAGTTTCTCTGAATCAGCATTGTGGCGATATCTCTTAACCTTTGCTAGAGATTGAGACTTCCTGAGCACTTTATGTACTTGCCACACAGTTTGGAGGACAATGGAAGAATTCTGGACAGAAATGTTCTTGATATATTTGGAGAACAGCAAGATCAGCATACCTTGTTACTGTTGAGTTTGGAGAAGTTAATGGAAAAGAGGCCACTAAATGTAGGGCTTATAGACCATGCTGAGGTTTCTATGTTTCATTCCAAGTGAGATGTGACATATTTAAATTTTAAGAGTCTTGTTCTAGCTTATTTGACAGAATGGACTGCATAAAGGCAAGAGTGGATTTACAGATACCAATTAGGAAGTTATTTTGTCAGGATGAGAAAGGTGAGGATGCTTTACATAAGGGTGCCACTAAGAGAAGCAGTCAGATTTGAGATATGCTTGAAAGCCAGAGTTTTAGGTGGATTAACTTTTAGGGAAAGACAGAAAGCAGATAGCAAAGCTGTGAGTTAGCCTCGATAAAGGATAGTGAGGGAAGGAAAGTAGATAGAAAGGAAATGAAGTGAGTTGTGAACTAATGGCATTTACCTCAAAGAGCGTACCAAGTTTCAGAGAGGAGAGAGAAAGAGTGCTCTGGAAATTGCAATGTGGAAGAAGGAAAACCAGCTGCACATTTGTGCTTAGTGTGCATGACATAGGGGAAAAGGAGAAGAACCCACTAATAGAGGAATGAGTCCTCAGGGGAAAGCTAGGTTTTGTTTAGACCAAGAGTGTGAAGGGAATTTTCAAGAAGATTTACTATATAGAAGATTTTGCTAATGAGAACTGATAATCTGTAGGGCAGAGTAGAAGAGCTTGGGTAGTGAGGGCATGTTAAGAGATTGGTGATTGAAAAAGAAAGAATCCAGTGAAAGTCTGCATGAAGAGTGTCCTGGGTGTCTTATGACATCCCAAAGGGTGATTTAATGCATGACCAGATTATTCCTAATGGTCTGCTTCGAGGAAGAGAAAAATCAGTTCCAACCATACCTCTTTTCTGGACTGTTCTTTTGATTGTTTAAACCTGGTACAGCATAATTGAATTATATGTCCTTGAGAATTAAATAGCATCCCTTGCAAGTTACTTGGAAACTTCTGACAGATGAATGTCCATTCCCTGAGTCTCAGACATTTATAATAAAAGAAAAATTGGTCACACCAATTTTCCAGCTCTGAAATTTCTGCTACCTAGTTCAGGAGATCTGGCAATGTCCACTAACTTTAATTATAATGTAATTCTTATCTTTGATCCTTTCTATGTAATGTTTCTTTTTCTTTAATCTGATTTTTAGATGTCCTTGGTTTGCAGCAGTTTGACTAAGTTTTCTTTGTCCTTCTCCAAAGACAGAAGTATTAATTGACACCCTTACATCAGAAGGAGTGTATCTTTGCCTAGGACTTAGGGGCAAGAGATTTTTCTCTCCCTTCCTCGGTAACCTAACCTAAGGTTTTACTTTTCAAGACACGAGTGCAGGGAAGCAGTCGGTGTTTCATCTCTCTTACCTGGCTCCCAATCTTTTCTGTGAGTCTGGTAGAAGTTCAGTGAGAAAAAGCTTGCAAGTGATTGAAAACTTCCTTTGTGTCTAATATTTTAATTGTTTCAACTAATATGTTAATACATAGCTAAACTTGAAATGTCAAAAATTTTAGCTTCGTTTTTTACTAACTCATTTTTATCGCAGCTACTTTTTCCTAATTTGCTTTGCCCAAAATTAAAGAGTTCATGCATCCTGTCTATTCTTGGAAGGGGTTTGAATTTCCTTAAAATGCAGTTCACCTGATTGCCTTGTGTTTTCAGCCCCTTTATGAGTTAAAAATATGTTATGATTTTATAGATTATTATCATCTATTGGATGATAGGAGAGTTGTAAGGTCAAGGTGTCATTGCCTTTCTTTTTTCTATATTTTAAACAGAAGTAGGACCTTCTTAACTTAAAGTTAGGTCAGAATAAAATATGTGGAATAAAAGATTAATATTAAAAATACATGGAAAACACAAAGGAGGAAATGAGAACCTAGGATATTCAATGTTGACGTAAAGGATAAGAGAAATTCTACCAGAAGAGGCAAATGAGAATGAAGAAGAAAGAAAATTTGAAGACTGTGACTGAGAACATCTTCAAAACTAATAAATGATATCAAGGTTGAGAAATTCAATGTTCTATACATTGAAGCAGAATAAACTAAATACAAGCTATAGTAAACAAAATAAAATGAAAAATATTAAAAGCTACAGGGGATGCATATTATCTTCAAAAGAGAAATAATTAGATTGTCAGTTGATTTCTCAACAAAAATAAAGGAATCCAAAATAAAGTGAAATGATACTTTCAGAGTACTGAAATACAATGTGTTTTCCTATAATTCAAAACCAAGGAAAATACCTTAAAAATAAAAATGAGGTAACCTTCCAGTTACCTGGAAACAAGCTCATGACAACAGCAGATTTATTGAATATTTAAAAATCCATTCCAAACAAATATAATGATGTCAGTGAAAATGGTGGAATAAGGACTTTCAAAGATTTACCATCCTATTAAAGACATTTTTAAGTGGCAAAAAATGTCACAATCAACTTATGCAGAGCTCTGAAATTTACCTACAGCTTCTCAGGGAATGTTTATTCAAGGAAAACAGCTATCTGTAACAACAGCAAACTTAGTAGTATTTTAATATGACTTAGTACCATTTCTCATTTTCTAGCTCAGTGATATTCTTGAAACATAATAGCACACGTTTCTGTGGAAGCCTCACAGACACAATGGAATAGTGTAACTATTTCAAAACCTCATTCTTACAGAATTGTCATTATTTGATCTGTGTGATTGTTTCAACAAAGACCTGATTTCAGAAAGTGGCTCAAATATCACCCAGTATGAACAGACATCTTCCTGGGGGCTTCTGCTGAAGGAGATAACAAGTAAGTCTTTTAATTTGGCAGGTGCCAGAGGCAATGAGAGTTGGGGAAAGCAATAGACTAAGTAAAAAGCTTTATAGAGAGTTGAGGAATGAGCTATTCATAGGTTCTTTGAAAAGGTCTGACATATTCTGTTAGGTCACACATGGGTAGGACTATGTTCAAACTCAGGAAAGACCTAAGAATGGCATAAATCCATGTCTCTAGCTGATCTTAAGGCTCCACACCAGCAAGAAGTGAAAGCTAAAGTGGAGGTGTAAATTGCTCAGGTGAGTGTTGAATGCACACACAGAACCCCTAGGCAAAAACTGGAGATTTATTGGTTCTGTGGACCCAAGGGTATCTCTGTCCAGTCATTGGCTAAGCACTAAGCTAAGAGCAGACTGCAAAGGCCACATGTAGGTGGGAAAAAAAAGTACAGGCCTTACAGAATTAATTCTGAAAATACTAAATAAGGAAATCACAGTTGGAGTGAGCAGAATCAACAACAAACCCTGGGGAGAGGGAAGAATTTTATTCCTGGGATTGCTGAATCAAAATGTACAGTATTCTGGGGCGCCTGGGTGGCTCATTCTGTTGAGTGGCCTACTCTTGACATCAGCTCAGGTCATGATTCCAGGGTCATGGGATCAAGCCCTGGGTAGGACTCTTCACTGAGCATGGAGCCTGCTTGGAATTCTCTCTTTTCCTCTTCTTCTGCCCCTCTGCAATTCATGTGCATGTGCATGTGAACTTTCACTCTTTCTTTCTCTAAAATAAAACAAAATTAAAAATACAGTATTTAACATTAAGAATTATGAGACATGCAAATAAAAAAAAAGTATGACCTAGAGCCAGGGAAAAAAAGCAAAGAATGGAAATAGTCTCTGAGGAAGTCCAATCACTGTTCTTATTGGAGTTAGTTAGCTATTTTAAATATTTTCAAATCACTGAAGGAAAGTGTGGAATTATGTCTTTCCAAATAGAAAATATCAATATATGCATCAGAATTATGGAATGGAAATTCTGGACTTGAAAGTACAATAATAGTTCTCCTGCATGAAAAATACTGAAAGGAATTATTCAGGCTCAAGTAAAAGGATACAATACACATTAAAGAAATGAAGAACCTCAGTGAAAGTAACTGCATAGGTAAATATGAAAGATGGTATTAATGCACATTTTTGCTACACAAAGCAATAATTACTGATTTATATTGATGAACACACAAAGAATAAAGTCATATTTTTGTGACAATACCAGAATAAAGGGGGAGATAGAATCTATCTATCTATCTATCTATCTATCTATCTATCTATCTATCTATCAAGACAAAAAATATGATAAAGATAAAAAAGGCCAATGTATCAAGAAGATAATTATTGAAAACATGTATGTATTACATACTTAACAACAGGGCATCAAAATATATGTTGCATATATATATGCAAATAGCAAAAACTGATAGAATTTAAGAGAGGAGTAGATCATTCAATAATAATGGTTGGAGACCTCAGTAACACAGTTTTGATTATTGCTAGACAAACTAGAAAGATTATTAACAAAGAAATTGAGTGCTTTAACAATAATAAAACCCATTTGGACATTAAAAGACCACTATAACACTACACCAAATGGTTAGAATACACATTCTTCTCAAGTTTACATGAAAAAATTTTCTAGAATAAACCAAATACTAGGCAATAAGACTCAATAAATGTAAAATAACTACAATGGAATAAAGTTAGAAAGCAATAAAAGGAGAAAATTTGGTAAATTAACAAAACAACATAATCCTACATAAACAATTGATCAAAGAAGAAATCACAAATGTGATTAGAAAATACTTTGAGATAGATGAGAACTGGAACATAATATACTGAAACTTATAGAATGCAACAAAAAGAGTACTCAGAGGAAAACTGATAGCTGTAAGTGCCTATATTAAAAAGGAGAGACCTAAAACCAATAACCCAACCTTCCACTTAAAGAAACTAGAAAAAAAAAAGTAAAGTAAACTCAAAGTGACCAGAAGGAAAGAAACAGAGATTAAAGGTTAAAACATAAACTGAAGTATATTATAATTTTAAAGAGTTTATTTGAGCATACATTGATGTGGGAGCAAAGCCAGAAATTATTGATCATTTATAGTTTAAACAGTTACTTTTGGGGGAAAGACTGTTTGGCTGTTTGTAGTTGGTTATTCTCAGGTTTCATTTTCTTAGATTCCAGTGCATTGATTCTAGGTTAGGTTTTATTTATATGAGTTACCATGGCATTAGTACCACCCCATTTTAATGATCTTCTCATTTAATTACTTTAATAACTTATCCCTTTTGATCATCCTTTCATACATAAGAGATTGACCAAAAATTTGGTATTAGCACCACTCTCAGGCATCATTAGGTTAAACTGCCCTTATCTTGCCATAAAATTCATTTGTATGATGTCATGTCCATGGAAGAATTGTTTCTGATGTTCATCTCATTGTTTATTTTGTTTCTGTTTCTCAAAGCACAGTGAGATGATCTGAAATACTGCTGCTGGCTTCAGACACATATTTAAGACTCTCGAGAGAACCCAGTGCACTAGGGACAATGAAAGGATGACTCTCAAGAGAAGGATGTCAAGAGATTGAAGTACATTTCTTAGCCAGAGCCCCCATGAACCAAACCAATAAATCCAAGAATGTACCTGACAAAGTATCAATCTGTTTTAGTCAAGTGACAAGTAATATTTGTGTTCAAGTTTTTATAAAGCCAAATGTGTTGATCTAGATTCAGCAGGAAGCAATTGCTATGGCACAGAATTCTCCTTGTGTAGCCAACATGTAATTTAAATTCTACTTTCTAAAACTGACTTATCAGCTCAAAACAATCCTTATGCTAAAAAGGCATATTTTGGGATGACACATTTGTTACCCTTTATTCCCTGCCTTTGAAATTTCTTTAAGAAATTGAATTTGTCTATTGCTCCATCTCATTAAATCAATTTCTTTCTCTTAAAAATAGGTCAATTCATCAAACGGTTGTTTTTCATTTCAGGAGGTGGTGTTGCAGGTGGGCTCCCAAAGTGAGGCCAGTATGGTGTGAGCAAGCAGATATTTATTAAGAGTCGTTACTATGGAAGCAAAACAAACAAACAAACAAACAAACAAACAAAGGTATAGCTGGAGCAGACTAAGAATCAGTTTCTGAGCCAGAGGAAAATGAGCCAAGAATTCTAGACATTGGGTTCCTAGACATTGTACTTGAAGTATCTTTTGTAATTTGAATGTTTTTGGTGATGTCATTAAGTGTACTGGTGAACCTTCGGAGTGGTTCACAAGGCAGCGGGCACAAAGGTTGCCCATACATAAGCTATTGGGATGATGTCTATGAAGTTTATATTGGATAACCCAGCTTCAGCTTGCAAGGCTAGTGGAAAATGGAAATTTTTGTTCTTAGTGATTCCAAGTAAAAAACGTGGAAGAAAATTGAAAATGTTAATTTGGAGAGTTGTAGCCAGTTGGAGGAAATCTGAAGAATTTAGGATCCAGTCAGTTTAAAAGGGAAATAGCAAAACCTCAAAGACAGTGAATAGGACTGGAATCTGATATCTACAAGGGTGTGTTATAATTTTCTACTAAAACTTAAGTTTTCTTTCTTTAATTATTCCCAACTTCCAGCAGAGATAATCACAGTAAGACACAGTTGTTTGCAAAATAAGCCTAGTCTTGTTAAACTATGCTTTATCATTTACCCAAGTGCAGCAAGAATAATGATTTAATGCATACAGTTGGCCCATGAGCAACACTGTCTGAACTGTGCAGGTTCACTTATGTTCAGATTTAAAAAATAAATACAATATAGTACTGTAAATGTATTTGTCTTCCTTATGATTTTCTTTTTTGAAAAATATTTTTTCTTAATGTTTTTTATATTTATGAGAGAGAGAGAGAGACAGTGTGAGCAGGAGAGGGTCAGAGAGAGGGAGGCAGAATCTGAAACAGGCTCCAGGCTCTGAGCTGGCTGTCAGCAGGGCCTGATGCAGGGCTCGAACCCATGAACCATGAGATCATGACCTGAGACGAAGTCGAACGCTTAACAACTGAGCCACCCAGGTGCCCCTATGATTTTCTTAATAGCATTTTCTTTTATACACTCTCACACACACACACACACAGAGTCACAAAATATGAGTTAATAGACTGTTTATGTTATTGGTAAGCCTTTCAGTCAACAGTAGTCCATCAGTAGTTAAGGTTTTTTGGGGGAGCCAAAAGTTACACGTGGACTTCCAATTGTGTGGGAGTGGGGGTGCCCTTAACCCTCATGTTGTTTAAGACTCAACAGTATTCTCAAATATGATATTGCAGTTAAATTATGGTGATAGTTAAAGAGTTTTATTGGCTCCATAAAGTCCATCTTGGCTTCTTAAAATTGTCAGATAATAAGGAATATCAGGTGAGATTTTTAAAAGCCTCTTTGGGCTAAGAAGCAAGCCAAGGGCTTGCTCAGTTGTGTCTTGTTACAATGGATTCTTACCGAACTTATAAAAATTTCTGTATTATCATAAAAAGTTAGAAACATTTAATAAGATTTTTTGAATACAGTAGAGGTCACAGAGTGAATAAAATATGCAAGTTTTGTTTACAAAAGAATAATTTACCAAATTACTGTAAGTTATAAGGACCTTAAAACAAAAGAGAAAAGTGGTTATTTAAATAGGGAAAACAAAGCATGGAAGAACCAACAATGTTTCAAGCAGTAACAAAATATATAATCTTAGAGGCATCTGTGTGGCTTGGTCAGTTAAGTGTCTGACTCTTGATTTTGGCTCAGGTCATGATCTCATTGTTCGTGAGTTCAAGCCCTGTGTTGGGCTTTGTGCTGGGCATGGAGCCTGGTTTAAGACTCTGTCTTTCTCTCTCCCTCTCTTTCTCTCTCACTCTCCCTTTGTCCCTCAACTGCTCATACACTTCCTGTATAAACAAAAATTCTAAATATAGTCATCAGTTCATTTAGTCCCGTGTAATTAATTCTTGATTAATATTTGATATTGAGTTAACAGTGTTATGAACCTATGTATTAGCGTTTTGAGAAAATGTCACCTTGTTCAGTAATATGATCTTAAAGGTATCAGAAACCTGTACTTGTCAGGATCCTTTCCATGAATTTTTTTAAAGAGGAAGCAATTGTGTAAAAACATCAGAATAAAACAGTATCCGGTTAGATTATAATGAAATTACAAGGAAGTGCCCTTATTTCTGTGACATACAACATTTTAAGACAACTACAATGATGAGTGATAACATTACACCAAGACATATCAGATTTCTAAAAATCTCATACAATTTCTGGAATACTTACACCAATAACATATATACATACAAATATAACCTAAAGAATGTTTAGGATCACTTCTTATTTGGCACTTTTTCCTGTGTAATTTAACATATCAAATAAACCTAGTCAGTTTAACATCTCTCTTTTATAAAGAGAAAAAAAATATTTTGAGATTTTCTAGGGACCCTTTGGTAATTCCCAAAGTTACCTCAAGGCTGAAAAGTCATTCAGGATTTAATTATGGAAAGCTTGTAAAAAAAATCAAAAGGTTTGAATACTCTTGTTTATCTAGTAAACCAAAATGACAAAGACTTCTAAGGTGAATACAGAAAGTTACACTGTTGTATAAAACTTTAGCTCTTGTGAAAAACCTTGAGAAAAAACTGAATCTTTGCCTAAGTAATAAAAGACCTGATAATGACAACATGAAGAAAAGAAAATTATTTTGATAAAATGCAATTACCCAAAAGGTAAAGAATAATTTTTTATAATCTCTTACCAAAGCAGAAAGATAGTCCAAGAAAATGTTTTCCTTTTAATAAGTAAAAGATTTTGCATAGGCATACTATTGATATTAAGGCTTATTAAAAGAAACTTTATAAATTCATTATATTTTAGCCAACTTGACCACATGAGACTTTCTGCTTCTCCATTTTCTATATCCATTTAGTTTTTGTTTTTTATTTTCTTCTTTCTCATTCTGAATAATCAGTTATTCTGAGTTATTTTCCCTTCAAAAATGAATTTTCATATTTCATACATTTTCCTACAAAAAAAGATCCTTTATCCCTTGCATACAAGGTTATCTCCCTTATTTCTAGTAGTTTTAATTCCATATATTGATTATGATTCTTAACTCTTAGAGAACTTAATTTCTAGTGAAAACTAAGTAAGCAATTGTAGACTGTCTGTTCCAGCAGCATTCTGTAAATTGGCAAATTTGTGAATAAATTTCATAATTCCTAGAAATATATATCCTTTCTCATAGGAAAATTTTCAGTGTGGCACAAAACATGTTTATTAATAAATCCAAATATTTTGACTTCTCTGTAATAAGATGGTAAAAGTAGGTAATAAACCTATGTTCAGTAATCAATATGTTAGTATGTTATCTTATTTGGAAATTGTTGGAAGGATAGTTTCATGCATGTAGTCCCACAATCCCCACTTAGCCACACAAGAATGGGCATTGGGTACAGAATACTTTCCCCCGTCAAGATAGAGCCCTCTCAGCCTGTGCCAGGATTTTCACTTTTGCCACCTTTATCTCACCTTGTTTAACTCTCTAAGTACTCCTTTGTTTTCATGTTTGTTTGTTTTTAGATTTATTTTTGGGAGGGAAAGTGATCAGGGAGTATGGGAGGGACAGAGGTGGGGTGAGAGGATGCAAAGCAGGCTCTGTGTTGACAGCAGAGTGCCAGTTGTGGGGCTTGAACTCATGAACCCTGAAACCATGACCTGAACCAAAGTTGGATGCTCAGCCTACTACTACTCAATACACAGGTGTCCTGACTCTTTTGTTTCATTTTAAAGTATATGCATCATGTGGCATCTGAGCAACCTACTGTTATATATGCCTTCCACTAGGAGAGGATGGGTTTCTCCACTGAAGGAAGAAAGGGATGTGATAGGCCAATTACACTGTGTTGGTTATTGAGAAAGACTGCTGTCCAACAGGGACCAATATCTACATAGAAGACATTTTTAAAATGTTAATGTTAAATGTAAAACATTTATCCATTCATTGTGTATGTTATGTTTTTCTTGGGTATTCTGCTATCAAGATGCAGTGGAAACATGGGTTGAGAGTCCTTCCCTGGGATTGGCAACCAGTGAATGGCATTTTATTCCATTGGAATTGGTGAAAAGAATAGGTGGGCTTTGAATTCCTTCTAGAGACATATTTTTGTTATTATAAACACTTGATTTGTAAGACAAGAACAGTTGTTTTTACTTCCTCAAATAGGTTGCAGCCTAAATGATATCAAGGGACTGACCCACCCGTCCAACTACATTATCTGCTATTTGCTTTTTTTTTTTTTTTTTTAATATCAGGGAGACTTCCAACTAAGGTGGAAATCAAACAATTATGATGTTATATGTTTAGAGCTATGTGATTTGGGAATGCATTTCCAAATAAATTATTTCATAAAGACTTTAGAAAGGCTTCTTTAACCCTGAGTACATAGTTCCATTTTATCCCAGGAAAGGACTTGAAATTTTTCCTATCAGGTTGCTAATATTAATCTCTAATTGTCCAGTTTTTGAGCATGGAGCTCATTTAAGAGAAAAAAAATCCTTTGAAATATTTTATTATCAGGTTTCACCTGGGACAAAAAATATTCTTGGCAGTATTAAAGCTATAAAGAGGCAAATTTTGATTCATTTAATATTAGAAACTTCTTCATACCAAAAAATACGCATCTTATTGTCTGGGGCAATTTCAGGGCTCTCTTTTCTCTAGGTATGTCATAAATGGTAAAGTCTATTTACGTTAAAATTTCCCCACTGTGGCCACTGAAATTCAAGATATTTTTGGTAAGGTTAGCCCATTTGTTCAAACAAGCACAGTTCTGGGGCCATATGTTTAATACATATAGTTAGCCAGAGTCCTAGATAGAGGAGCCCAAGCCTCTTTAGACTCAGAGGAGCCCACTTTTTTTTTCCTTTAAAACAAAATTTTATCTACCTGAGGCCTCAAACCAGAGAACATACAACTTAAAGGCTGTGAGATCGAATATTCAAGAGGGACCTACCAACAACCTTTCGAAACAACAGGAAAGCAGTGAGCACAAAAGGCTCAGTGGGTCCCTATGAACTAGTTTGCTCAATTCTCTTGAACCCCTACCTCACACCGTTTAAAAAAAACGCACATAAATTAATCATAGACCTGAAGTTAAGAGCTTAAACTATAAAAGCCTTAGAATAACATATAGGATCAAATATTTATAACCTTGGGTTGGGCATTTAAATTTAGACAAAACACCAAAGCAAAGGCAAGAAAGAAAATAAAAAATGAGACTTCGACAAAACTAAAAACTTTTATGTTACAGTGTAAATCATCAAGGGTTTGAAAGATAATGAAACAAATGGGGGAAAATATCGACAAATCATACCTAATTAAAGACTTCTGAAACATAATTCAGTGATAATTTGCTGCTAATCATTAGTAGCAAATCAAGACATTTTCTATGAAGGAGAAAAAATAGGACCTGAGGTGGAAGCTAGAGAGTGCTCAAAAGCTAAAAGCCTCAAGTGAACCTGGCACAGCAAGCAAGATGAGTGAGTCCTAGGTGAGTTTACAGGGATTTCTGCTCCCTAGATTTAAGCTATTATAGCCAAGTGTAGACCACTTCTGTTGGCCATTTATATAATCAGCGCTTTTTATTTAATTTTGCTTCAAATATACGAATTTTAAAACTGGGCAAATATGTGAATACACCTTTCTCCAAACTAGGTATACAAATGGCTAATAAGCATTGGAAAAGATGATAATCATAATTTAATTGTTAGAGAAATGCAAATCAAAACCACAGTGAGATATCACTCACGTGTGGTAGGATGGCTAAAATTAAAAAGGCAGATTATAACAAGGTTTGACAAGAAAATGAAGAAATTAGAACCCTCATGTGTTGCTTTGGGGAATTTAAAAGGGTGTATTTATTTTGGAAAACAGTTTGGTAGCTCCTCAAAATGTTAAAGATTGGGTTACTGTATGACCCAGCAGCTCAATTCCTAAATATATACCCAAGGGAAATAAAAGCATATGTCCACAAAAAATCTTCTCCACAAATATTTATGGGAACATTATTTATTACAACTCCAAAGGAAAAAAGCCCATCTACTAATCAATGGAAAAATAAAATGTGGCATATTCATACTAAAAGTAAAAGTACCAGAAAGCAATGCTCCTGTACCACCTGGGTGTCCTACCATTCAACTCAATTCAGACCCTTTATTTATTTATTTATTTATTTTTTAAATATTTTTATTTATTTCTAGGAGAGAGAGAGAGACAGCGTGAGCAGGGGAGGGTCAGAGAGAGAGGGAGTCACAGACCGAAACAGGCTCCAGGCTCTGAGCTGGCAGTCAGCACAGAGCCCGACGCGGGGCTCGAACCCACGAACCGCGAGATCATGACCCAAGCGAAAGTCGGACGCTTAACCGACTAAGCCACCCAGGCACCCCAATTCAGACCCTTTAGAGAAAACATAAGATCCCACAGGTTAAGGTCTTGGTCCTGAAAGATTGTCCTTCGCTTCAGATGTCAATTATGAGTCCAGATAGTCACCTGTGATTTTGATCAACTTGCTATAGATTGGAAGTTTCAATGACCCACCCTCCTGGGACTCAATTAATTTGCTAAGGCAGCTCTATGAACGCAGGGAAACATTTTACTTATTAGATTATAATTGGGGCGCCTGGATGGCTCAGTCGGTTAAGCGTCCTACTTCCGCTCATGTCATGATCTCGCAGTTTGTGGGTTCAAGCCCCATGTCGGGCTCTGTGCTGACAGCTCAGAGCCTGGAGCCTGCTTCTGATTCTGTGTCTCCTTCTCTCTCTAACCCTCCCCTGCTCATGCTGTCTGTCTCTCTCTGTCAAAAATAAATAAAACATTTTAAAAATATAGATTATAAGCTTATTTTAAAAGGATGTAACTGAGAAACAGCCAGATGGAAGAGATGCATAAGGAAAGACATATGGAAAGGGCACGTACCTTCCATGCTCAGTCAAGTCCACTACTCTCCCTAAATGCCCACATGTTCACAAACCAGTCCTTTAAAAATTCTCTTTTAATGGAGACTTCATTACATAGGCATTATTAATGGAATCATTGGCAATTCAACTTGTTCTCTAGCCCGCCTTCAGCCCCACTCATTCTCTGGTCCCACTGTACTCCCTGGAGGTCAGGAAGGTGGGACTAAAAGTTCCAATCCTCCAATTTTGTGGTTTGTTCTCCCAGCAGCCATCCTAAGAAGCTTTCCAAAAGCCCCCCTCATTAACATAACAAAAGACATATTTATTGCTCTCCCAACCTAGGAGATTCCAAGCATTTTAGAAGCTCTGTGTCAGAAATGGGCTCAAAGACCTGTTTCTTATTATAAATCACAATATTATACATACAATGAAATATTATCTGGTAAGGAAAAAGACTACAGTCCTCATACATGCTATGACATGGATGAACCTTGAAAACATAGCACATATTATGCTTGTGATCTGAATCTCAGAAACAGGTTTCTCCTAGGTGGCCTGTCCTTGACTCTAGATCTACAAGGACAGGGACCATGTCTTTTACATTTGCCATGCTGTACCTAGCAGCTAGCATAATGACAGGCACACAGAAAGCAGTCATCTATATGTATTAAATAAATGATTCATCTCTCCCTCACTCTCTGCTGACCAGTAGCATTCAGAGATATTTATCATGCAGAAGATAAAACAAATTACAGGGTGCAAGCCAGGGGTAGTTTAAAATCCAAAGTCCTTTAGTGATTCTTAGACCAAGGCAGGATACCAGTGTCTTTTGGACCCTAGATTTGAAGTAACTCAGCCAGCCCTGAGTATTTCCATTATCCCTTTACATAATCCGCAATTTTTACTTAATTTTGCTTTAAATATGCATATAAAGGCTGTTGCTTTGCGCTATGTAACAATGGGAACTCACTTTTCCCCTAGGCATCAAATAATACCTACTCATCCTGCCTGGGAAGGAGCAATTTAACATCAATGAGAAAGCCTCTTAATATCTGGTGCTGAGTTTTATTTTACCACCAATTAGGTTGCCATTTTATATTGCCAACAATATTTTCAATCTCTTTAATTCTTGAACCAAACCAAACTGGAAGAAATCTGACTCATTCAAGATACAATTTGATATAATTACTGTATTTCATCAGTGCCCAGAATGCAAATAAAGTTGTTCTTTTAATAAAAGTGGTGCCTTGCAATAAATCTGTGGTTACTTACTACATCAAAGAAAATACAAGGAGGGTAAAACAGAAGGAAGACATGGCAATGTGGGAGGCTAAATGGGTGATTCTAGCCCCGGAGCTTACAGATTTTGGAGAAGACATCCACTACCTGCTTTCTCAGAACCTCCTGCATGTCCGGAGTGTTCTCTGGGGAAGGCCCATCTTGGGTTTGCTGCACTACCTTGCATAGCTGTTCATCTGCTATACATGATGTTCATCTTTCCTCCTTCCTCACCCTGTTCTAATTGAGCCTCTATTCCTGTGTCCCAGCTTTCCCAAAGCACTCCTGGATGACAGGTCTTTGTCTTCCTTCAGGAAAGCCATCACATTTTAGAAGGGAACTCTGTCACGCCTGCCTGATCAATAGGTGACAGTGGATTGCAGCACTTGATGTCAATGGGATTGTGACAGGACATCTGGAAAAGGAACTGTGAATAATTAGCACCGCCTGGGGTGCTGGGATGGGGAGAATGTTACATAGTCACCATCTCTGATGCAGTCCAGCCCTCTTCATTTAAAGCTGAATGAATGTATTTTTTTGACTCCCTTCTTATCCCCAGCTATTTTCCCCCTTCTTCTCCTGCTTTGTCCTCCATTAACTTCCTCCTAATCCACCTATATGTGCAAACATATGGTAAACCATGAGACTCTTGAATGCTGAAAACAAACTGATGGCTGATGGGGGGTGAGGGAGAGGGGAAGGAGGTGATGAGGGCATGCAGGAGGGCATTTGTTGGGATGAGCACTGGGTGTTATATGTAAACCAATTTGACAATAAACTATAAAAAATAAAGCTGAATGTATTTTAAACAGGTAGGGCCCCTTCACATACCCTACATCAGTCACAGAGGTACCCATGGATTTGTAGACTATGTTTCAAGCCTCCAGGCTGTTTCTCAAAAACTGCAAGCACACTCCCACCCCAATACTTTGCCCCTGATGATCCTCTTACCTATCCTTCTTTGTTTAAGTACTAGTTTTCAGTGCCTTTCCTGCAGACTTGATTTAAAACAACATGTCTTTTGTCTTCCCTGCTTACTTCTTCTCCATAGTACTTATCACCAGTGGGTCCACCACAGCATTGACTTAGTGACATGATGACCTGTCTTCCTATCCAGTGTGCCAAAATTTTGAAAACAGAGTTATCTGTGTGCTTTCTTTGTGCTGTTTCCACAGTACAGAATACTGTCTGCACAGAATGATCCTTCACAAATGGCTGTTGGAATATAAATAATGAAATGACTACTAAACTATCTTTTTTGTATAAAGATACCTTTAATTTTTTTCTTGCTTGGGAGTTTTTTTTCAGTGACTTTCTTTGGGTTTTATTCCATTCTGTTTTTCTGAGTTCTTGGGCTTTACTTATGGCTGCTATATCAGGCACATTAACTGAATTGTCAAAATGTTTCCTGTTCATATTCCCAAGGAGTACTGGGAGGGCACTTTATAAAATGCCCTTGATTGGAATTTGTCTGATGCTTTTCTCATAATTGGACTAAAGTTACAAGTTTTGGGGAGAAAGAGCACAGAGGTATGTTACATCATATCAAATGTCTGTCCTATCAACATGACTTATCACTTCTGGTGTTGTCCTTGACTACTAGGCTGAAAAGATGTTTTACAGGTTTTTCCACTATAAAGTTACTCTGTTTTCTCTCTTTTCCATACTGGAGTCTTCATTAGGAGTCCACTGTGCACAGTCTATATTTAAAAGGGCAGAGAATGATACTCCCTATACTTGAGGAGGAAAAGCTATAAACAGTTTTTTTGGAAATTTTCTGCACAGGGTATTCATCACTCCTCTTCTATATTTTTCAACAACTTATTCATATGGGTATGGATTCATGGATGTCTATTTTATACTTTGGGCTAAAATCTTATTGTACATTATTTATTAAGTTGCTCAGATATTTCAGCTTTGGCCATTGGTAGTTCTTTCAGTTGACTCCTCATGCCCCTTTGACATACTCATCAATGTGAATTTACATTTTTTGAGTACTTTCTTAACTTGTGTCACTTCAAGTTGCTTCGGGCATATTTTGTATATTCCCTGGTTTAGCCTAAAATCAGTCATTTATCTGAAGAGTTTTGGTTTCTTATAGTGGAGAAGAGTGGTACAATAAATATCTGGACATTGAATGTGCTCATACTTATGCGGTATGGTTGCTTCTAGGTCCTCTCAGCTGAGAAAGCAATATATGTGCAGATACTATTTCACGTATATGCATATATCTATAAATTTTTGAGTTGCACGCATATGAACCTATATGAAGCTAAATAGAAGTTGATACTGATATATTCAACTCCAGCCAAGTAGCACACTGATCATTTTAGCCCATTGCTTATTTGTAACCTTCATACCAACAGTTAGAAAACCAGCTCTCACCACTATTACTCATTTACTTTGATTAATACACATGGTAAAATGGTTCTGCTCTCAATTTCCAGTGTCTGTGTGCTTCCAATGCTCTAGAAACCAAATAGGTATCCTCTAATTCAGCTCAATTCTGACACTATTTACCCAGAGATAGTATCAGAGTCCACAGATTAAGGGTTTAGTTCTACAAGACTATCCTCTCTTTAACTCCAGACACCAAATCCAAGTCCAGGTTGTCATCTGTGCTTCTGACTCAACAGCTACAGATTGGAGGTTCCAACAAACCCCTTCTTGGGTTTGATTAAATTATTAGAGCAGCTTACAGAACTCATAGAAATATTGTAATTAGTAGGTGTCTGATTTATTATAAAAGAATGACTCAGGAATATACAAATGGGAGAGATGCATAGAGCAAGGTATGTGGAAAGGCATGCAGCTTCCATGTCCTCTCCCACACCACTCTCAGAATCTCCACATGTTCACCAACCCAGAAGCTCTATGAACACTGCCCTTTGGGTTTATATGGAGGCTTCATTACATCAGCATGTTGATTCAATCACTGGCCATTGGTGACTTAATTCAATCTCCAACTCCTCTTCCTGCTGGGAGGTCCTGGGAAGTTGAGCATGGGATTAACTGTTCCAATCCTCTAATAACATGGTTGATTCCAAAAATGGGCACAAAGACCAAATATTTTTGACCATAATATTTCCTATCATAAGTCACAATATGGTTAGAGGTTTCACCATAATATGGTAGAGGTTTTAGAATTATTAACCTGTAGTCCAGGGGGAATCAAATTTGTCAATTAGAGTAGGGCCCTTTATGTACTGTTCTTTTTGCCTTTCATATTACAATAGCCACTTATTCCTAAGTTACTTAGGTCAACACCTTTTCTAAAACTCCCTTCAGTGAGAATGTATCACAGATGTGTAATATGGTTAGATTCTCTAGTCAGTGTCTGTATTCAGTTCTTGGGCATCTCAAACTCTTAAATGAATTTTAGACATTTGTGTACATTAAGGTGCATTTTCCTTGTTGTAAGTTCTATGGGTTTTGGCAAATGTATATTGTCGTGTATTTACCCTCAGGGTATCATGCAGAATCATATAGTATTGTGTTGTACAGTATCATATAGATGCTATGCAGATATGTGTGATTTTAAGTACATTCTCTAAGGAGTTACTTGTCTTTCTTCAGCATCACTTTTTTTTTTTATTGCAGAGCATTAGCTTTTAATTTTAATAAAGTACAGCCTACCTATTTATTATTTCATGGATCATGCTCTTAGAGTTTTATCTAAAAACTTCATTACCAAATCCAAAGTCACATAGATTTTTTCCCCTGTGTTTTATTCAAGACATTTTATACTTTTGCATTTTACTTTTAGGTCTATGATCCATTTTGCTTTTATTTTTCCATAAGATTTCAGGTATGGGTTTATTTTATTATTATTTCTAGTTTTCTGTATATAGATTCAATGTCCATTTTGCTAGATTTACACATTAGTCTTCCTTCCCTTCCTTGCTACCTTCCTACCTTCCTACCTTCCTTCCTTCCTTCCTTCCTTCCTTCCTTCCTTCCTTCCTTCCTTCCTCTCTTTCTTTCTTGAGAATACTATAAAAGAATAAAAGATACTGTTTCCTTCATTTCAAATTCCAGTCTTTTAATACTAGTATATGGGAAGCTATTAAATTTTGTGCATTGACCTCATATCCTACAATTTTGCTATACTTGCTTATTATTTCTGGGAGTTTTTTGTAGATTCCCTGTGGTTTTCTACATGGATGATAATGTCATCAGGGAATAAATGCAGATTTGTTTCCTCCTTATCAAACAGTACTCCCCTTATTTCTTTTTCTTGGCTTATAATCTATACAGGACCTCTAAGACAATGCTGAATTGGTGTGGTGAGAGATGACATTCTTGCCTTTTACTGGTCTTATAAGACAAAATGCTCAGTTGCTCATCTTTAAGTATGAGGTTAGCTACATGTTTCATATATTAATTTGATTAGTTTCAGGAAGTCTTTCTTTTTTATTTTATTATTATTTTTTAAATTTAAATTTAAAATAGTTAACATAGTGTAATAATGATTTCAGGAATAGACTTCAGTGATTCATCACTTACATATAACATCTAGTGTTCATCCCAACAAGTGTCTTCCTTAATGCCTCTTGTTCATTTACCCCATCCCCAATACCCTTCCAGCAACCCTCAGTTTGTTCTTTGTGTTTAAGAGTCTCTTCTGGTTGGTCTCCTTCTCTGATTTTATCTTATTTTTGCTTCCCTTCCCTTATATTCATGTGTTTTTTTATCTTAAATTCCACATGAGTGAAATCATATGATATTTATCTTTCTCTAACTTATTTATAACTTATCTTTCTCTAATTTATTTTCTAACTTATTTCACTTAGCATAATACTCTCTAGTTCCATCCACATTGTTGCAAATGACAAGATTCCATTACTTTTGATGATCAAGTAATATTATATTACATTATATAATGTAAGTAATTATATTATATAATGTGTGTATATATATGTGTATACATACATATGTCAATGGACATTTTGGCTCTTTCTATAATTTGGATAAAATCCTAGTTGTATAATTGTTGTGTCTCAGGGTAGTTTTATTTTTAGTTTTTTGAGGAACTTCCATACTGTTTTCCAGAGAGGCTGCACCAGTTTGTACCAACAGCAGTGCAAGAGGGTTCCTCTTTCTCCACATCCTTGCCAACATCTGTTGTTGCATGAGTTGTTAACGTTAACCATTCTGACTGGTGTGAGCTATTATCTCACTGTGGTTTTGATTTGTATTTCCCTGATGATAAATGAGGTTGAGCATTTTTTTTCTCATTTTTCTATTAGCTATCTGGATGGCTTCCTTGGAAAAATGTCTATTCATGTCTTTTGCCCATTTCTTCACTGGATTATTTGTTTTTCGAGTGTTGAATTTGATAAATTCTTTATAGATTTTTGGATGCTAACCCTTTATCTGATATATCATTTGCAAATATCTTCTCCCATTCCACCATTTGCCTTTTAGTTTTACTGATTGTTTCCTTCACTGTACAGAAGACTTTTCTCTTTATGAGGTCCCAACAGTTCATTTTTGCTTTTGTTTCCCTTGCCTCCAGAGTCATGTTGAGTAAGAAATTGCTGCATCTGACTTCAAAGTTGTTGTTGCCCAAGGAAACAATCCATAAAACTAATAGGCAACTGACAGAATGGGAAAAGATAGTTGCAAATGACATATCAGATAAAGGGTTAATATCCAAAATCTATAAGGAACTCACCAAATTCCACACCCGAAAAACAAACAACCCAGTGAAGAAATGGGCAGAAGATATGAACAGACACTTCTCCAAAGAGGACATCCAGATGGCCAACAGACACATGAAACGATGCTCAGCGCCCCTCCTCATCAGGGAAATACAAGTCAAAGCCACACTGAGATATCACCTCACGTCGGTCAGAGTAGCTAAAATGAGCAAATCAGAGGACTCTAGATGCTGGCAAGGATGTGGAGAAACTGGCACCCTCCTACACTGTTGGTGGGAGTGTAAATGGGTGCAGCCCCTCTGGAAAACAGTGTGGAGGTTCCTCAAAAAGTTAACAATAGAACTGCCCTATGACCCAGCAATAGCACTGCTATGAATTTACCCAAGGGATACAGGAGTGCTGATGCATAGGAGCACATGTACCCCAATGTTCATAGCAGCACTCTCAACAATAGCCAAAACGTGGAAAGAGCCTAAGTGTCCATCAACGGACGAATGGATCAAGAAGAGGTGGTTTATCTATACGATGGAATACTACATGGCAATGAGAAAAAATGAAATCTGGCCTTGTGTAGCAACATGGATGGACCTTGAGGGTGTTATACTGAGCAAAATAAGTCAGGCAGAGAAGGACAGTTACCATATGTTTGCATGCATAGGAGGATTAGGAGGAACTTAACGGAGGACCGTGGGGGAGAAAAGGGGGAAAATAGTGGGGGAGAGGGAGGGAGGCAAACCATGAGAGACTCTTGAATGTTGAGAACAAACTGAGGACTGATGGGTATGGGGGGTAGGGGAAGGGGAGTGATGGACATGGAGGAGGGTACTTGTGGGGATGAGCACTGGGTGTTATATAGAAACCAACTTGACAAGAAACTATTAAAAAAGGGGGAAAAAAAGATGTTGTTGCCTGTTTTCTCCTCTAGGATTTTGATGGCCTTCTGTCTTATGTTTAGGTCTTTAATCTGTTTTGATTTTACTTTTGTGTATGGTGTAAGAAAGTGGTCCAGGTTCCTTCTTCTGCATGTCTATGTCCAGTTTTCCCAAGACCATTCTGAAGAGCTTGTCTTTATTCCATTGGATATTCTTTCCTGCTTTGTCAAAGATTAGTTGGCCATACCTTTGTAGGTCCAGGTTCTCTATTCTGTTCAATTGATCTGAGTGTCTGTTTTTGTGCCAGTACCATACTGTCTTGATGATTACAGCTTTGTAATACAACTTGAATTCTGGAATTGTAATGACACCAGCTTTGGTTTTCTTTTTCAGAATTGCTTCCACTATTCAGGGTCTTTTTGATTCCATACAAATTTTAGGTTTGTTCTAGCTCTGTGAAGAATGCTGGTGTTATTTTGATACAGATTGCAGGAACAGCGTTTCTAATCCTAGGGTTTTGGGAGTGTTTGGTGATGATGATGATGATGATGGTGATGATGATGATGATGAATGCATGTTGAATTTTGTTGAAGACTTTCTTCATCTATTGATAAGATAATATGTTAATTTCTTATTCAATCTTCTAATATAATGTATTAGACTTTTTAAATGTATACGTGTTGAACAGATTATATTTCTGGAATGAACCATACTTGGTCATGATGTATTATAATATTTATATCTCATTGGATTTGATTTACTAATATTTTATTAATATCTATAGTTTTCCTTTAATTTGTTTAGCTGCTTTGTTTCTATATAAATTCCATTTTCAAAAATTGAATTGGAGTGTGTTCCTACTCATTATATGACAAAGACTGTGGAGAATTGATATTAGGTTTCGTTCTAATATCTGTAGAATTCTTCAAAGTAACTCTATGGACCTTGTAAGCTTTTAATTATTAATTCCACATCTTTAGTGGCTATGGAGTAATTTAAGTTATAGCTTTCTCCAGGAGTGAGTTTTTGTCATTTTATTCTTTCTAGAATTGGTTCATTTCATCTAAGTTGTCAACTTTGGAGGCATAAAGTTGTTCACAGTATTCATTTATCTTTTTTTGTGTTCATGGGATCAGCAATAGCTGGATAGTTTTCATTTCTGATATTGGTAACTTATACTTCAAGTGTTTTTCTCTTGGTTAGATGGGTAAAATGATTTTATAATTTATTGTTTTTTAAAAGACATAGTTTTGATTCTGTTGCTTTACTATTGTTTTTATGTTTTCAGCTGTATTGAATTCCTTCTAGTTTTTATTATTTACACTCTACTGTTTCAGCTTAATTTGTTTATTTTTTCTCTAATTTCCTAAGGTAGAAGCTCAGATAATTAATGTTAGATCTTTCTTTATTTAAATATTTATGTATTTTTTTTAGAGGGGGACAGAGAGAATCCCAAACAGGCTCTGCACTGTCAACGCAGAACCTCATGTGGGGCTCCATCCCAGGAACCATTAGACCATTACCTGAGCCGAAATCAAGAGTTGGATGCTTAACTGGCTGAGCCACACTGGGGCCCCTAGATCTTTCTTTTAAAAATATATATGCACTTAATGGTATAAATTTTCCTCTAAATATTGCTTAGCTGTTTTCCCACTTTGATAAGTTGCATTTTCATTTTATTTCATTCAAAAATTTTAATTTCTCTTGACTTTTTAAATTTGTCTTTGCTATTTAATGTTTGAGGTGTATTGTATAATCTCCAATTACTAAAGAAATTTCCAGCTATCTTTCTGCTATTGATCTATAATTTTTTTTCCATTTAATTTAAGAACATACTTTTTATGATTTCTATTATTTTAAATTTGTGTGTTTTCAATGGTCCGGAATATGATCTATCTTGGTGAATGTTCCATATTAGCTTGACTAGAATGTGTACGTTTTGCAGATATATGGACTATTCTGTAAGTGTCCACTAGATTAACTTGGTTCACAGTGGTATTTAGCTATACCTTTTTTTACCTGCCTGCTTAACCTCTAAGTTATTGACAGAAGAATGTTGAAATCATTAACTATTACAGTGGATTTGTTTGTTTCTCCTTTCATTTCTAATCTGTGATTGTTCACAGATTTTATGCTTTTTTTGGTTAGATTTTTAGGATTGCTTTTTTTCTTAGAGAATCGACCCCTTTCTCTCCCTTTATAATTAAATAATATCTCTCCTTTAACTCTACTCAGTCTCCTTATTCTGAAGTCCACTTTCTCTTTAATTAATATATCTATTTTCAGCTTTCTCTTGATTAATGCTAGCAGGGCATATGTTACTCTGTCTCTTTATTTTTAACCTGTGTCCTTATATTTAAAATGGGATTCTTATAGTCAACATATAATTGGGTGTTGTTGTTGTTGTTGTTTTAATCCACTCTGACAATCTCTATGTTTTATTTGGTGTACTTAGGTCATTCACATTTTAAATAATTATTGATACAGTTAGACTAATATCTTCCATTTTGCAACTATTTTTTGTCTATTGCATTTTTTCTTTGTTTCTTTTCTCTCTCATTTCTGCCTTTTGTTTTAATTGAGCATTTTATATGACTCTACTTTATTCTTATTTTATTTTTTCTTAAATATTTTATTCTCAAATTGATTTCCATGTAACACCCAGTGGTCATCCCAACAAGTGCCCTCTTCCATGCCCATCACCCCCTTCCCCTCTCTCCCACCCCCATCAACCCTCAGTTTGTTCTCAGCATTCAAGAGTCTCTAGTGGTTTGCCTCTCTCCCTCTCCCCAACTATTGTTCCTCTTCTCCTCCCCCATGGTCCTCCATTAAGTTCCTCCTAATCCACCTATACGCGCAAACATATGGTATCTGCCCTTCTCTGCCTGACTTATTTCTCTCAGCACCCTCAATTTCCATCCATGTTGCTAAACATGGCCAGATTTTATTCTTTGTCATTGCCATGTAGTATGCCATTGTATAGATAAACCACATCTTCTTGATCCATTCCTCAGTTAAGGGACACTTAAGCTCTTTCCATGTTTTGGCTATTGTTGAGAGTGCTGCTATGAACATTGGGGTACATGTGCCGCTATTCATCAGCACTCCTGTATCCTTTGGGTAAATTCCTAGGAGTGCTACTGCTGGGTCGTAGGGGAGTTCTATTGTTAATTTTTTGAGGAACTTCCACATTGCTTTCCAGAGGGCCTGTACCTGTTTACATTTCCACTGACAGTGTAGGAGGGTGCCCGTTTCTCCACATCCTCACCTTTTAATATCATCTCTGAGTTCTTGGATTTCTTAGGATTATTATTATATTTTTAATTCTTTTTTATCATTGCATTTAAGTTGGAAAGTTGCTATTAACTTTTCTTAAAATTTACTGATTCTTTGTCCCGAGCCTACTGATGAGCCTATAAAAGGTATTCTTCATTATTGTTTCTGTGATTTTGATGCCAATGATTTTCTTTTGATTATTTTTTATAGATTCCATATCGCTGGTGACTTTTTGTATCTGATTTTGCACATTTTGTACTCTGTGCATTAGAGCCCTTAAATGTTAATTCTCTTACAGTCCCTGCCTGCTAATTTCAACATCTGCATCACATGTGTATATGGCTTTTATACTTGCTTTGTCTCTTCAAACTGTTCTTGCATGTTCTAGTGGGTAACTCGTGCTAAGATAGTAGGTCTTTAGTGTGAGAATTTGTGCAATTTTTTAAAAAGTTTATTTATTTTGAAAGAGAGAGTGCAGGGGAGGTTCAGAGAGAAAGGGAGAGACAGAGATCCCAAGCAGTCTCTGTGCTATCAGCACACAGCCAAACGCAGGGATTGTTCCCAAGAGATCATGGCCTGAACTGAAACTAAGAGTCAGACGCTTAACTGACTGAGCAATCCAGGCTCCCCTGTGCTGTTATTTCTAGCAAGCGAACTGTATTGAATCTTGCTGTAGTTGTCAGTGCCAGTGTCTTCAAATTTTCATCTCTCATCCCTACAAAGTACTCCTCAAAGAAAAGTTGTCTTGTGGCTCTTTCCAATGTAATCCACTATTATTTTGGAGACTTGGTATGGGGACAGGGTTTGGGTATGGGAGCATTTTAGAATTTTTTGATAAAGACCCAGTAATTCAAGGGTTTTGTCTCAGGCAGTGGTCTTTTTTTTTTTTTAATATTTTTTTTCAATGTTTATCTTACTTTTGAGATAGAGAGAGACAGATCTTGAGTGGGGGAGGGGCAGAGAGAGAGGGAATCACAGAATCTGAAGCAGGCTCCAGGCTCTGACCTGTCAGCACAGAGCCTGACATGGGGCTCAAATCCACGGACCGTGAGATCATGACGTGAGCCGAAGTCGGCTACCCAACCGACCAGGAGCCCCAGCAGTGGTCTTGACATAACTCTCTCCCACTCCCCCTTCCCTCTGATTCCTTTCCTTGGCTGCATCATTGCCTGTGCCCAGGTGACTTTGTTTTGCTTCTTCTTAGGTGAGACAGAAAGGCCAGAATTAACTGGAGTCAGGAAGAATACCATTCCTAGCTTGGGTAAGCTTCAGAATTGTGCCCTGATAAAGTCATTTCCCCTGGAGAGTAAGGGGAAGAAGGTATGTTTGGCAATTATTAATATTTCCTTTCCCCTACCAGTGTATTTTTCACAGATCCTTTTGGAACCTTATAGGAAGAAGAGTCATGGAGATGTGAGACACTCTAACACAGAAGCATCCCTGCTGTTTCTCATTCAATTAGTACACATTCAACCTCCAGTAAGTTCTCAAAAGGACCATTTGTTTTTACAAGTTTATGACTTCAGAGGCTTAACCCATGTAAACAACTCTAGGTAAGCAACTCTTGGGTGCTGTATCTCTCTGAATGTGCCTGTCTTTCCAGACTTCAGGGTGGTTGTTTGTCTTGTGACCTCAGTTTTCTAACAGGTTCAAGTTTATCTAGTTTGTTTGTTTGTTTGTTTTTGGTAAGGATGGTAGTGATAATCTCCAAGCTCATTGCAAGTTTATCTCTGGATGAACATCTTTTTTTTTTTTTTTTTTTTTTTTGAGAGAGAGAGCACAAGTGGGGACAGGCAGAGGGAAAGGGAGAGAGAGAGAATCTTAAGCAGGCTCTATGCCCAGTGTAGAGCCTGATATGGAGCTTGATCTCACAATGGTGAGATCATGACCTGAGCCAAAATCAAGAGTCAGGTGTTTAATCAACTGAGCCACCCAAGCACACTGAACATCAATTCTTTTTAATGTTTTCTGTCTTACTACTCTGCACTGAATTCTGGCCAGTACCTTCAGATCTTTCTAGTACTACTATACTTAATTCCACTATTGTCTTTCAATTGTATTTCAATGAAAATATATGTACATTTTAATTTTAAAAAGTTTTATTTAGTTTTTATTCAAATCTTCCTGTTTAATAAACATTATCCTTTCCTTATGATCTTCAGTTATTCTCAGTACTTTTAAATATATTTACATTTAATTTTGTTGTTCTACCTCTTCCTTGAGCATAGGGTCTGAAGGTGTGAACAGTAGGACAGTAAGAAAGGGTTGTAGAGACTCCAGTTTGTAGTCAGGGTGACCTGGTGTAAAATCTTCATGCCACCACATCCTAGTGATGGTGTGATTTTGGGAAGTTTGCCCCCAAAATATAGTTGTCTCACTTGTGAAATGGTAATATTAATAATTGAGAATTTAATAAGCAGTAATGGGAAATCTCTTCAGTGCCTAGCATACTTGTTTTAGATTTGCTAATGTTGTTTATTCTCATATCTTACCTAATTGATGTTGTCTAGCCTATCAGGAATGATCTAATTCCCTAAGAAATAGATCCAGAGAATCCCCAGACTCTTACCCCAATTTCATGTACTCCTTTCAACCTCAGGGCTAGGACTGATGGGATGCTGGGATGGATGGTGCTCTTCCCACTACCCCAGGCTTTTTCCCCTTCTTGCAGCAGTTAGGGCCTTGTGCTTAGTCCCGCTTGATTGGATCATTATCCATCTTCCCCCTCCTCCATTTTCACATTTTCAACTGAACCTGGCTGCTGCCCATGATAGTTAAGTGTTGATTTTCCCGGAGTTAGCATTGCCAGTGATGATCAGAGGAAGCTCAGCCTCTGTGTTTGAGACAGATTTCTAGGTGTTACGGGTATAGACAAGGACACTTTACCCATAGAACTTATATGCCAATAGAGGACACAGAGCACAGACACCTACAACAACTCAAGTACCAGATAACAGAACCACCAGCAAGAAGGAAAAGCTGGGCTAGGTAGAGAGAATGGTGAGTAAGGTATTGTCTGGGTGCGTAGAGACAGTCTTTTGTAGTACCTTAAGCAACTGAACCTGAGACTCGTACCATCAGGCTCAGTTGTCTTCTTACAACACCCTTTCCTCCCCCAAGCCACACTTTCTGGCTCTTACAGCCTTGTTTTGCCTTCTTGTTCCCCAGGGATCCACAGTGTGGAACCCCGTGAAGTATTAGCTTTTCTCTTTTCATTCAATCTTATAGACTCCAACTGGAAGTGACTATCATGGACAAATAAACTACTTTCACCACAGTGTTAATGACTAAGGGTTGCAAACATTTCTCACCATTAGGAAGAATAATGTGAGAGACCCAGACATCAATTAAAGGGAAAATTATTATCTAATTCTAGACATTGCAAGGAAGGTTGAAGAAATATTTTGGTCATTATAGATTGGTAGCCTTCCTCTTGCTTTTTCTCAAGAAATGGAGGATACATAGGCTTTGCATTTGAGCCCAGCAATTAAATGGGACTGTCACTCACTTTCCTACACGAGGCCACATTTTATTCATCTTTATAAAAGGCAAAAGACATTCCTGCCCAGTTCAAGATGGTACAGGTTTACTTTTTCTGATGGGTGGTCTTATTTCCCTACAAATACAACTAAATTCCTTGCAAGTTATAGAACAAACAATGAGCTGGTTCTAAGGCTAGAGAGAAGGTAAAAGACTAGGGACTTTACAGCTTGAGTACTAATGCTGCTGTGAGTTACCAGTACTTCCTTTTTATCCCTCATATGCTCTTGAATTGGGTATTATGCAGGCTTGAGATCCAACATCCTCCCTTACCCAGTCTTCTCTCCCAGTCTTCTCTCTCCCTATCCACGGGATTAGGAAAAAAGAAGTCGAAGCTGGACCAAGTGTGGAATCCCACTCCTGCTTCACAAGGAGAGCCCAATGAATGGTCTGAACTATTCTGACCATCTCCATTCATTCCATAACTTAGGACCAAAGGTCCAGTCCACATCAACATCAGCAAAGCCCTGGTCATCTCAGTCAATGCCACTCAGTCAGTTTACTGGCAGGAGGACCAATCTATCCACCGTGACAGCATCAAGGAAGCCCTACACTCAGCAGCATAAGACAACGCATGACCAGTAGCTTATGTCCTTCCTTTTCTCCAGAATGTCATGGGGACATTTGAATGCTTAGAGATGTGACTTCCGCACCACTGCAGATGGCATTAGCAGGGAAAGAGGGTGAGAACCAGCAGCAGTTGAAGAACAAAGCAGAGAAGAACAAACTGGACCCTACTAAATGTGAAGATTTTAAAAAGGACCCAAAGTCTCATAATATAATAAACAAAATGTATAGAATACAATAAAAATTACATGTCATAGAAAGAACTGTTAGATCACAAATGGAATGAGAAATGAAAATTAAATGGTGTCAGTCTCAAAAAGAATTAAACATTGAAATTATCTGACATGGATTTTAGAGATACCATCATAAATAAACTTCAACAATCAATTACAAATCTCTTGAAACAGGTGGAAAAACTCAGAAAATATATAAAAGAACCAAATGGAAATTATACAACTTAAAATAAAATAACAAAATAAATATGCTGGATGGACAAGGTTAACAGATAATAGAAGCAGTAAACTTGAAGATAGATCAATGATATTTATTCAATCTCAACAATAGAGAGAAAATCAATGAAGAAAAAGTTAACAGAGCCTGGATAACATGTTGAATTATTTAATAATAATAATACCATCTATCATTTGTATCATATAAGTTGAAGAAGGAGTAAAAATTCATAGCTGAAAAAGTATTTAATCAAATAATCTCTTAAAGATCCCCAAACATGGCATTAGACACAAACCCACAGATCCAAGATGATGAGAGGATTCCAAGATAAACTAAAAATAAATCATGCCATGATACATCATATTTAAATTTCTGCAAACTGTAGACAAATATTCTAAAAGCAACTGCTTTTCTTATAGGTGAAAACAATTTAAATGATAGAAAATTTCTCCCATTAAACTATGATGGCCAGAAGAAGTGACATAACATTTTTTTTTTAATTTAAAAGATGAACTATCAAGAAAGAAAGAACTATCAATTCCAAATCCTATATCAACAAAAATATCTTCAAGAATTAAGAGAAATGAGGATATTCTCAGATAAAGAAAAGCTGAGAACTTGTTAATAGCTGACTGATCCTTAAAGAATAACTGAAGGAAGGTTTCCCCTCAAAAACAAACAAACAAACAAACAAACAAAACAAAGGAAGCAGCTTGAAAAATTCATGAAGAAAAATAGAATAATTAAATGTGTAAAAGTAGAAGTAAACATAATAGATTTTCTCTTTGTGATTTTCTTTAATAATATTTTAAGTTTTAAACAAAAAACTGTGACATCATCTGATGCAGTCAGTGCTCAATGTAAAGAGTTAAGACAATTATACTTAATAAGTGGTGAGATAAGGGAAACTAATGCAAGTAAAGTTTCGATGCTTCACAAATAGTGATAAAACATGGGTGCCAGTAAGTTGTGGTATTTTACATTTGTATATGGCAATACCTAAGGTAAAAATTAAAAACTCTTTATAGAGTTTTAAAACACTCAGTTCAAAATAATTGCAAATAAATAAAAATAAAATTCTTAAAATGTTCAAGTAACAGAAGCTAGGGAAAAAAACAGAGATATGAGCAACAGAATGATTAAGCAAAAATAATAAAATGGCAGATGTATGTCTAACATATTAATAATTCAAGTGTAATGGCCTAAAAAAATTAAAGAGATTTGATTAAAAAAACATGAGCTAACTATACACTGTATATGAGAAATTCAAGACTCAGACACTCATGCCATGGATAGTTTGAAAACAAAAGGATAGAAAAAGATATATAATGCAAATATTATAAAAAGTAAGTGTGGCTGTACTTATATCAATTAAAGAAGATTTCAGATAAAAAACTTGCTAGGATGAAACATGGATATTGCATCATAACAAAACAGATCAATTCACCAATAATATATAATGCTAAATGCATATGTACCAATGACAGAACTTCAACATTTATGATATGAACACTATAGTTTGGAAGGAGACAAAGGTAAATCCATATTCATAGTTGGAGGCTTCAATACTCCACTGTCAGCAATTATAGAACTTCTAGGGAGAACAGCAGCAAGGAAGGACTGAATAACACCAAACCATCACATTTGAATCAACATTTGTAGAGCCACAAAACAACATTGCAAGCTTCTGTCTAAAGATTAGATGAAGAACTGAATACACCCAAAAGAAGGGAAATGAAATAATAAAGACAAACAGAAATAAATGCAATTAAAAACAGGAAAACAACAGGAAAGATCAACGAGACAGAATTTTGTCTAAAATTAAAAAAAAATGTAAAACGATAATACTTATAAGGATAAAAATGAGACGAAAATCACCAATATCAAAATAAAACCGGTATACCACAACAGATCCTGACAACAGTAAAAAGGTAAGGGGAACCTGGGTGCTTCAGTCTGTTAAGCCTCTGACTCTTGGTTTCTGTTCAGGTCACGATCTCATGGTTTCGTGAGTTCGAGCCCAATGTCAGGCTCTGCACTGTCAGCGCAGACCTTGCTTGGGATTCTCTCTCTCTCTCCTTCTCTCTCTCCCCCTCCCCCATTTCCACTGTCTCTGCTCTCTGAAATAATAAATAAATAAACTTAAAAAATCTTTAAAAGGGTTATAAAGAATACTATGAACAAATTTAAACTCAAATTTGACAAGTTAGAAGAAACAGACCAATTTATAAAAAAACTGCACAAATTACCTAAATTCAGTCATGATGAAAAGACAATCTGACTAGCCCTATAGCCATCAAATAAATTTAATTTGTAATTAAAATCCATCTTCCCATTTCTTCAGGTCCAGAAGATTTCATTGCAGAATTTTACCAAATATTTGAGAAAGAATTAGCATTTTACACAATCTGTCCCAGGAAAAAGAAAAGAAAGGAATCCTTCCCAACTCATTTTCTGAAATCAGGACTATCCTGTTTTCAAAACCAAATAATATGGGCCTGCACACCTTGCATGCACAAACACGTGCACCCCCCAATTTCTTTCATAAACATGGATGCAATGTCCTCAATACAATTTTTACAATCAGCAAGGCTTATATAGTCTTCTAACAAGTGGGATGTATTCCATATATACAAGGTGGGTTCAATATTTTAAAAAATCAACCAATGCAATTCATAATATGAATAATCTACAGAAGAAAAATGATTTTATCAACTGATACAGAAAAAAATTACTTGACAAAATTCAAACTCAATTACAATAAAAGCTCTAATTATAGTAGGAATGAAGAGGACTTTCCTCAAACTCAGAGTATTTACAGAAGTCTATAGCTAACATCATAATAGTAAAACACTGAATGTTTTACCTCTGGTATCAGGAAGAATGCAAGGATGTCCTGTATCACCACAGACATTAAATAATTTTCTGAAAGTTTTCAGTATTGCGGTTAGGCATGAAAAATAAACAGCATGCAAAATAGAAAATAAGAAATAAAACTATTTCTATTTGCAGACTGTATGATTGGCTACCTAGAAGATACTAAGACATTTATAAAAACAACAAAAAAGAATTCATAGAACTAATAATTGAGTTAAGTTAGGTCCTAAGATGTAAGATAAACCCATAAATAATTATATGTCTATATACTAACAATGTACAAGTGGAAGCACATATAAGCATGTAGTATTGCTGGAAAAAATGAAATGCATAGGTATAAAAATGATAAAATATGTGCAGGCCATGTATAATGGAAATTGAAAAATGCTAATGGAAAAAATCATAGCATATCTAATGCTTTATGAAAAGTAGTGTACCAGTATTGGAAGACTAGACATAGTAAAGAAGTCAATTTTCCCTAAATTGATACATAGGTTTAACAACATTCCTATCAAAATTTCAGCAAGGTTCTTGTAGATGTAGACATATGTTTTATAAAATTTATAGGAAAAGGAATAGCAGAACAAGGCTGAAAAGCATTAAGTGGAAGAAATCACTCTTCCTCATGTTAAAACTTGCTCTATAGCTACAGTAATCAAGACATTGTGGTATTGGCAGAAGAACAGATGCAAATCAATAGAAATAGGTCTGTACAAATATGCTCCATTATTTTTCAATAAAGGAGCAAAAGCAGTCCAGTTGAGGAGGAACAGCTTTTTTAATAAGTGATGCTGAAACCACTGAATATTGATAGACAAAGAAAAACAAAAACCAAGAACAAAAAACTGATTCTTCACCTAAACCTAATGCCTCATATGAAAAATAACTCAAAATGGATCACTATTCTTAAATATAAAATATGAAACTATAAAACTTTTAGAATAAAACATGAGATAAAATATTATTAAACTCAAACCAATTGCACTATACGTAAAATGAAAAATTCATAAATTGAACTTCATCAAAACCTAAAAACTTTTGCTCTGTGAAAGACTAAGAGGTTGAAAATACAAATTATAGACTCAGAAAATATTTTCCAGCTATGTATTTAACAAAGGACTCATAGTTCTAATATGCAAAGAAAAAAGAACCCTCTCAAAACTCAGCAGTAAAATACAAATAATTAAAAATAAAATGGTGGGGTGCCTGAGTGTCTTCGTTGGTTAAGTGTCTGACTCTTGATTTCAGCTCAGGTCATGATTTCATGGTTTGTGAGATGGAGCCCCACCTTAGGGCTGTGTGCTGGCAGCACAGAGGCTGCTTGGGATTTCTATCTCCCCCTCTCTATGCCCCTAACCCCTCAAAAATAAAAACAAACATTTTTAAAAAGAAAATGGACAAAGAAATGCAAAGATAATTCACTGAAGAAATTATACTACACAAATGTTACATAAACACATGTAATGATGTTCCATATCATTAACCTTTAGTAAATGCAAAGCAAAACTACAATGGGAGATATTACACATCTAAATAGTGGTGAGGTTAGACACACTGGAGCTTCCCCTTCATCGCTGGTGGGAGGGAAAATAAGACAGCCATGCTAGGAAATATTTTGACAGTTCCCTTAGAAAGTAAAAATGAACTTTTCATACAACCAACACTTTCATTCTTGGGTATAGATTCTAAAATAAAATGAAAAGTTATTTCCAGGCAGAAACTTAAAAATCAAAATTTATATTAGATCTATTTGTAAATATCCCCCAAACTGGAAACTCCCTAAATGTCCCTCTGTGGAGAAAGATTAAACAAACTGCTTCATCTGTACAATAAAATGTTATGCATCAATAAAAAGGAACAAACTATCAATACATACAACCACATGAATAAGTCTTATAGAAAATATGCTACCATATGAGCAAAAAATATTCAAGATAAGATGTTGCAAGGTTCCTTATATAGTGTATTCATGGAATAGCAGAGTTGTGGATCTGAACAATATAGTAGTGACTGTCAGCGGTTAGGGATGGGGCTGGCAGGGATGTGACTACAGAGGGTGAATGAGGGAGTATTGTCATGATTTGACATTTCAGGATATTGATTGTTGCGACAATTACACAAAACTACACGTGTGATAAAATTACACTGAGACACACACATACACAGGAGTATAACTGGTAAAATATGAATAAGGTCTGTAATAATTTACTTTCCTATAAAACTATACTGACTTCAAAATTTTTAAAAAAGTGTTTTAAAAATGGGAAGAAAAGTTAATAGTTGTGAGTAGTTCTTAAGAACTTTGACTACTTTTATATCTACTCTAATTCAAATAGTTTCATATTAGAGGAACTTGGCAATTTTATTTACAAGAGAAAGCTCTATGCATTTTGTTCTTTGTCAGAATGGATAAGAACATGAAGGGAGCAGGAAAGCTCAAACATTGATCTACTATCGCATTTTAAACTTGTCTACTAAAAGTTTCAATTTTTAGGGGCGCCTTGGTGGTCAGTCGGTTGGGCAGCCGACTTCGGCTCAGGTCATGATCTTGCGGTTTGTGGGTTTGAGCCCCACGTTGGGCTCAGTGCTGACAGCTAGCTCAGAGCCTGGAGCCTGTTTTAGTTTCTGTGTCTCCTTCTCTCTCTGACCCTCCCCTGCTCACACTCTCTCTCTCTTTCAGAAATAAATAAAACATTTTAAAAAACTTTCCTTTTTTAAATCTTTTTTTTTTTTTAAGGTTGTTTGTTTGTTTGTTTAGAGAGAGAGAGACCAAGCAAGACCGTGCTGATAGTGTGGAACCTGATGCAGGACTCGATCTCAGAACCTATGAAATCATGACCTAAGTCAAATGAAGAATCAGACTCTTAACCAACTGGGCCACCCACATGCCCCCAAACTCTCCCTTTTGGATCCCCATTAGCCAAGCCAAAAGTCACAGGCCCTTATCTATTTATTTCCTATGTCTTCTCAATGAATGGATTCCCCCAGAATATAAGGTTATATTCAAGCACTTGACTTAATATCAATTTTATACATGCCCCAACCTAACTCCTTGGCATATTATCTCCAAGCAGTAAGTTCTGGTACTTTGAGAATTGTTCATTTAGATGCTTAATACTTCATTTTATTGTCCACAGACTCCTGACTAAAATTTTATCTACCATCTTCCTCAGTGTTTTATCTGGTTCAGTCCACCTAATCTTGAGGTGTTATTGGAAATGTCAAGACAGCATCTGTTTTAATATCAATTATGAGCTCAAACCCCAGTTTAGGCACAAATTGTGTAATATTGGTGACAGACTTTTTAGTTTTTCCAAGCTTCAGTATATTCACCTACAGGAGGACATGATTATACCTATCTGGAAGAATGGGTTAAGTGAGGTCATGAGTGGAAGGCACCCAGAACCCTGCTTGGGAAACAGAGCCATGCATGCTCAGATGCACATGTGGTCCATCCTATCACCTCTCCTTCAGTGATCAATTTTGTCTGAGTAAAGTTCGCAACTCTAGAAATAGAGGAAATAAAATAGAGAAATAGATCTGGGGCAGAATCATCTGAACAACAACACATTAGTGCAGTTGAACATTACCAAATAGCAAATGGGCAATTATTTTGCAAAGGAAAAAGGATGGGAAAAGCCAATATGAGTATAGAGTTGCAGTGTGCCAGGCGGAATGACTTCTATTTGTTGCAGACCTACTCAATACCAGGTATATTTTCTTAGCACTCATAAAAATCCAAAGAGTTGGGCGTGTGTGTGTGTGTGTGTGTGTGCCTGTGTGTCTGTGTCTGTGCCTGTGTGTCTGTGCCTGTGTGTCTGTGTCTGTGTGTATATCTGCATGCAGGAGCTCAGAGATATCATATGATTTGCTCAAATTCTCAGAGCTATTGTATCATTGTCTTTTAATGTATAAAAAAACACTTCAAAATTCAGAGGCTTAAAATAATAAGCCTCTCACAAATTTCCAGCTTGGCTGAGTAGTTCTTCTTATCTCTTGTGTGTACAAATTCAGTTGCAGGTTGGGCATTCATTTGCAGCTCTGGTGCTCTTGGCTGGGCTCTCTCCCATATCTGTGGGTCAGTTGGCTACAGGCTGGTCTAGAGTGGCCTCAACTGGTACAACTGGGGTCTCCTTTGGCTTCTCACTTGAATATGTCTCGCATCTCCCTTCAGAAGGCTGGCCTGGGTGGGATTTTGTTGTTTTTGTTTTATTCCTTGCTTAAAAACAATGACAGAGAAATGAGAAAGAAGTTAAATATGTAAGTGTTTTGTCAAGATTTTCCTTGGTTCACCCTTTTTTATTAATCCTTTTTTTTAACTCGAGTCACATGCCGATTCCATAATCAGAGAGTGTGGGAACTATAAAATTACATGCCCAAACATGCAGATACTAGGAGGCCATTTATTCAGCCACAGTTACTAAGAGCAGAAACTAAAACCTGCTAGACCTCAAATCTAAATTAATACCCCCAGACCGCAGTGCTTCTCCAGACATAATGCTCCAAATACATTCTGGAATAGATGGTTACATACTTGCAAGCCAAAGTGATTGATGGCCTTGGAATTCAACCAGAACCCAGGCTACTTGGGACTGAACCCATTTCCATCAGAACTGCCCTTCCCTGCCTTCTATCCACTTGATAACTGTCATAGCCTTAAGGAATAGAAATGCGACTGACAAGCTAGGAAGTCAAGAAGGATCCTCCTGCCTTTCCTTCCCCTTGAGTCCTATACTGCAGTAAGACTGTAGAACCGTAGTTTAATTTCTTGTTTTATTTCCTTGAGACACATTACAATAGTCTCATGTGTTTACAACACATCCACATCTTAAAGACAATCTGAGAAATCTAAAACACAACTCATAATGAAGCCCACTGTGGGAATTCACAAGAGGGCAGCCGAGAAGCAAATGGTGCTAACTGAATTCCTTTAGATATGTCAAAGGAAATCTTGTGTCTCAGGTAGATAAAAATTAAGACATCTAGGATGCTTTTATCTAATTTAGCCTATGTGGAAATGGTGGGATCTTTCTGGGGACTGTAATATTTAAAGTTACATTTCATTATTGAACCTTGCAGGGGTCTGTAAATCACATCTGTTTAATTCCACAGCTATGAAATGTCACCCACTTGATGACTTTGAATAATGGCTTCAACTGCCTGAAAACTTGGAAGATCTTGCTTCATTTTCTGTAATGTTTAACTTTTCAACAAACAAGTGTTGATAGAGCAAAGACCCCTGATAATACAAGCCAGATCTGATAGAAGCAATTCTCTTCTGAATCTTCAGAGTCTAATTTCCAGGCAGCCTCTACCCATAACAGTGTTATTTGCATGAGGGGCTTTTATTCTAGAAATTTATTTTGTTCCCTTAAAGTGACTTAATACTTTTTAAAGGGTGAGAATGGAAAGTTGTCCAGTTTTTGATTCACAGTCAACAAACTTTGACAAAGCTCAGAATCTGAAGCAGGTGTTTTGACAAAAGCAGGATTCCAAGATGAATAGGAAATGCCCCTTCATACTGGGGCTCAGCAACTAAGGCAGGTGCAGATGTGCTCATCTGGATGCACCACAGACCAGAAGAGGCAGTGGGATAGGTGGGGGGAAGCCTGGCTCTCTTTTCCCTCCCACACCTTCTCTATCACCTGTTTTAAAAGAAATTCTAACACCCTGAGGCCTCACTCACAGAGACAGTTCAGGTGAGTCCATGAATCAATGACTCCTGGATATGATAGAGTTAATCCACCAACCTCATTACAGAGGTACAGAGAGCCAGGCAAGTTTCCCAGCATGCCTTACTCCTGCCTCTGCACCTTCCAACAGTTGGTCTTTCTGTCAGAAATGCCATTCCCTGCCATCTATCTACTTTATAACTTTCCATTCTTCTGTTAAGATCTGGCAAAGATGTCAGCTTCCTTGACAGGCTGAGCCCATGGCCCCCTTCCTAGCATTGAAGGCTGCCTCCCCATGTTCTGAGAGCCTCAGAACTCACTCTCATTATAATGTTTACGACATGGCCAACCCATACTGAAAGAGTAGCCACCCTGCCCTCCTCATGTTTGTAGCCAAGGGCCTGGTGCAAAACTTGTGGTGATGAAAGGTGTCTGTAAAAGTCAATCATATCACAATCACAATTCTTTGTTTTTACTTTTATCTCCCTTATTAAACTCTACATGGGAGCTAAATCTGACCTCTTATTTTATCCTTGTTTCTAATATAAGACTTGGCCCAGAATAGAGGCCTGATAAGTGCAGATAAAGAAATTAATGGGGGCGCCTGGGTGGCTCAGTCAGTTAAGCGTCCGACTCCTGCTCAGGTCATGATCTCACAGTTTGTGGTTTCGAGCCCCACGTCGGGCTCTGTGCTGACAGCCAGCTCAGAGCCTGGAGCCTGTTTCAGATTCTGTATCTCCCTCTCTCTCTGACTCTCCCCTGCTCACGCTGTCTCTCTCCCTCAGAAATAAATGAAACATTAAAAAAAGAAATTAATGAATGAATTGATAATGAAAATATATTCCCCACCATGATATGATCTCTCAATAGTTTCTTTTGGGGCGCCTGGGTGGCTCAGTCGGTTAGGCGACCAACTTTGGTTCAGGTCATGATCTCATAGTTCTTGGTTTGAGCCCCACACCAGGCTCTGTGCTCAGAGCCTGGAGTCTGCTTCGGATTCTGTGTTTCCCTCTTTCTTTGCTCCTCTCCCACTCATATGCTGTCTGTCTCTCAAAAGTAAATAAACATTAAAAAAAAAAAAAAGAATAGCTCCCTTATGGGTCATTCAAAGCCCCTTTCCTTTAATGAAAGCTTCACAGTTTATAAAATGCTTTCAGATTCTTTGTCAGGAAGGATGAGGGTGACATGTCCATCTGCAGACCTTACTGAGCTCTCTGTGGGTCAGAGCTCTTGGCTCCACACCCCTTTCTCTCTGTCCCAAAATCAACACTCAGAGTTGTCCCATTCTGTGCTTAGGCTGCATCCTCTGCAGACAGCCAACTCTCTGTGCCAGGTAGTGCCCAGCACATCTTGGCAACCAGCTCCCTCTTGGGCTCTGCACAGCATACCTTAGGGGAACTCTGAGCCAGACAGGACAGGCTCAGATCTGTCTCCAGAAGTCGGGTTGTGCAAGCTAGGAGGCTCTGAGCATTAGTGGGGAGCATTAGTGGGGAGCATTTCTTCTCTTTTTTGCCCCTGTGTAAATGGACCCAGTTCTGGCAAAGCCACAGTGTGACACTGCAGTCTTCACTGCAAGTTTTGGGGTCTGTGAATGATTTAGCCTATTCATGCTAACCCTATTCATGTGGGTGGCTATAGTGGTTTGCGGCATGACGTGAGCTGGTTCATGTCTGTGCACTCAGAAGGATGATAACTGATTGTGGCCTCAGGGAAATATTTTTAAAATAATTAAAATATTCAGTTTGTCCCTGAACTCACAGCCCAGAGAAGACAGTCTGAGAGCAGTAGGTATGACACGTGGGCTCCAGTCCTCTGTCCTCAAGCATCCAACCCCATCCACCTCCTACTCTGCCTCCAGGTGTCTGAGTCACCTGCAATCCGTGGGTAAGGGGGCGCATAGAGGACAAAAATCAAGAATGATTGCCTCAAGGGAAAGCATAACAGAGTTAACTGCAGAACCAGTTAAGAATAGACTCAGTGTTCTATAGAGAATAAACGTTCTCAGCCACTTGTGTGGTTGAATGAAAACGTTTCCATCATTCACGGCTGTGGGGCAGCCAGCACAGTGCTTTCTTCTGTACTCAAGTGACTGCACCCATCTTGTTACCATACACCTGAGTCTCCATTGATGCTGAAGAGGCAGTGCCTCCTTGATAGGTGGCCCCTCAGTCTCAGGTGGTCATCTGAAAGTACACATCTGTCAACGGCCCTGTGAGTACTCCACTCCATCCAGATGCAGACACTGAAAAATGTGCAAGGTTGATGCTTAAACCAGTGGTTCTCAGAAGCATTTGTAGGGTATGGAGTTCTCTACATGGGGCTAGGCCTATGACATTTTCAATTATTTAATTATTAATTTTTTTAATGTTTTATTTATTTCTGAGAGAGAGAGACAGCAGGAGCAGGGGAGGGTCAGAGAGAGAGGGAGACACAGAATCTGAAACAAGCTCCAGGCTCCGAGCTGTCAGCACAGAGTCCTATGCAGGGCTCGAACCCATGAACTGTGAGATCATGACCTGAGCCAAAGTTGGACGCTTAACCAACTGAGCCACCCAGGCGCCCCTCAATTATTTAATTATTACAGCAACACACAGGACAGGTGAGTTTAGCTCTATTTTAGAACTGAAAAGACTGTGATTTGGAAACACTAAATGATTTGACTAAGGTCACACCTCCAATAAAAGGTGGAGCAAGGTAGGGCAAAGCATGCCCACTCTGAAGTTCCATTCCTTCTCATAACACTCCAGTTACCCCATTCTGGAACTCTGCCAGCTTCTGTAAGGAAAGGCTGGACATGTGGTCCAGGGACGTGTGAGGTGATGACATGTTTTCATTATACTCTTAACACTGTATGCACACCCTTTCTGTTAAGTGGAGACAAAGAAGTATGTCTTTAGTCTATATAACAGGAAAGTAAGTTTTGCTCTTTTTGTAGGTCAAAGGATAAGGGATGGCACTGTGCTTTTTAAAAGTAGGTACAGATAAACAGAATAATATGGAGTGTAAAGGGAAAATTCCCGCAAATGCAGTGATGTTCAATGACTAGATGCACAGATCTTTGCATCCTATATGAGAACAGCAGACAGAAGTCCAGAGTACCGTCACCAAATCAGAATCATCAAAGCCACCCAATGTCCACATTGCCAAGAAGCATAATGCTACAGAACACATACCTCCTTTTAGTTTCCTTCTAAATCTGTGGTGGGAGTATGGGCCTCCTGCTGCATGTCTGACCCAGCTCTCATCAGAGTGAGAGGCACATGGTGGGTGTAATATTGGAATGAACTTCTGTTCTGACACCAACCTCCCTCTAGCCACCTGATGTCATTGCCATTGATCCATCACCCTCTTTATGATGCTGCTTCTCTTCCTGAACATGAAACTTTGCACATTTTCTTTAGATATAATTATTTTTAATGATATAAATTGTTGCTAATTATCAGTGATATAATTGCTGTTTTTGCTTATGAGACGCATAACTCTTGGTATTCTACTTTGTATTAGTCAGCTTGGTCTGCTATAACAAAATACCATAGACTGGGTGACTTAAACAAAATAAATTTGTCTGTCAGTTCTAGAGTCTGGGAAGTCCAAGATCAAGGTGCTGACAGCTTCTGGTGAGCCTCTGTTCTTGGCTTGCAAATGGCTTCCTTTTCACTGTCCTCAAGGGGTAGACAGAGAAAGGGCAAGTTCTCTGATGTCTCTACTTATAAAGACACTATCAGATTAAGGCCTCACTCTTCTGGCTTTATTTAATCCTAATTATTCCTTAGAATTATATGCCTAAATACAGTTATACTGGGGGTTATGGATTCATCAAATGAATTTTGGGGGACATGCAAATATTTAGTACATAACACATTCAGGAGCACAGAGACAGGAGTTACACAGTTTGGTTTGAATTCCATCTCTGCCTCTCAATGCTGGATGACCTTAGCCACATCACTTAACTTCTGTAGTCATCAGTTTCTCATCCTTGAGATAAGGATACTAGTAGCCTACTTCCAGAGGCTAAATTAAACTAAATTAGGTTAAATTAAGAATGTATTTAATTTACAAGGAGTGTTTAGAACAGACCTGGCATAAGTGTTAGCTATTACTATTACCCTTTATAATTGCATGTTATAAAATATTATAAAATCATTAACATCGTATTCATCTACTATGGGGCATTAATTAATGCTACTTATTAACTAAGAGAAATAATTTTGGTGCAATAATGACACCAAGTGTCAGCTCTGTGCTGTGCTGTGGCCCTGGTGCTGCTTCCCTAGTCATGATCACACTTAATCTGTGCAGCTTCCTAGATCCTATTCTTAACTTCATCTGACAGACATGACAGCTGCCATCGATGTGGACCAGTGACTCCCTCAAAGTCACTCAATGGAAAAGAGAAAGGGTTTTGATAAAATTCCCCTAAACCCATACTTTTTTACTATTGCACTATGTTTTAAAACAGCGTAGTATAAGATTTGTTTTTGTACTAAGATGTTACTTTCAGTTCCCTCAGTGAAAATCAGGTCCGGTTCCTAGTCCCTATGCTTTACTGTGTGGACAAGCTTAGGCCAGGTGTGTTTCAGAGAAACCAGTGAAAATCACAGAGTTACAAAGTACCCCAGGCTCCAGATATTGGGCTCCCTCTGGGTGCAGAGGACATAAGAGGCTGTGTGGGGAGGGTTACTCTGACTGAGCCACAAAGAATCTCTTGACCAGGATTGCTGAAGGGAGGTATTTAGAAGAGGAACTAAAGCAGATGCTTTAGATGCATTATATGTTCCTTCCGTAGTACTTAATTCAGCTTAACAGATGTTTTTAGTGCATCAGCCACATGCCAGCTACTGTGCTAGATGTCAATGGTAAAATACAGACACGAGAAGACAGTCCACACAGCCTTTCAGAAAGCATGGTCCAGTGGAGGAAGCAGATAGGTGGGTGCAATTAAAACATAAGGGGCTGTGAGCTGGGTGGGTCCACAGCAGCCTGGATGTGCCAATGGGCTTCTTTGAAACTTTGTGCTGAGCTGACTATAGAGAAGGGAATGGGAGAGAAATGAGAAGCAGGTGCAGATGGGTATTCCAAGGAGGAAGACAGCTAAAACTGAGCCCAAAGATGGCTCACTGCTAAGCATATGGGGAATCCCCATAGGATTGTGTGAGTATTTACTATCTATAGAATAAAAAGACTGGGGACTGTAACCAAAAATGGGAGAGGTATACCTGCATCAAATTTTCAGCCTTGGTAGTTGAGAAGTGGGGCCTCTCCCAAGAGCAGGGACACCAGGAAGGCCATCTGATTGGAGCTACCAAAAATCAACTTCAGATAGATTGTAGCAGGGTTCATTAGGCATTTTTTAAAAATCTTTAAGTGTTTTATTTATTTCAGAGAGAGAGAGAAAGACAGCGTGAGCAGGGGAGGGTCAGAGAGAGAGAGGTGGGGACAGAGTCCGAAGCAGGCTCCACACTCTGAGCCAGCCATCAGCACAGAGTCGACGCGGGGCTGCAACCCACAAATCGCGAGATCATGACCTGAGCCGAAGTCGGACCCTTAACCGACCGAGTCACCCAGGCGCCCCTTCATTAGGCATTTGAAAAGCTGTGACTGTAGAAATTATTTCAGAGCTGAAGGAGAGCCCATGTTTAGGCTTGTGTCCATTTCCTTGTCCTGCTAAAAACCCTGTGGGATTGGTATTTCATGGTGGACTCTGATGGCTTAGCTCTCTCCCTATGCACCTGGAGTCCACAAAAGCTGATCTTTTATGACACTGCCTGTCTCATGTTGCCCCACCTCCACTTGCCTCCCCACCCCTCCTGTTATAGCCAATTGCTCCAAACACAAGCACCTGACCACAAATCCCTATGTTGGCACTTTGTGGGGTTTTTTGTTTTGTTTTAATATTTTTATTTATTTCTAGGAGAGAGAGAGAGAGAGAGAGAGAGAGAGAGAGAGAGAGAGACAGCGTGAGCAGGGTAGGGCCAGAGAGAGAGGGAGATACAGACTCTGAAACAGGCTCCAGGCTCCAGAGCTGGCAGTCAGCACAGAGCCTGACGCCGGGCTCGAACCCACCAACTGCGAGATCATGACCTAAGCGAAAGTCGGACGCTCAACCGACTAAGCCACCCAGGTGCCCCTCCTATGTTGGCACTTTGGACTTGAGAACCTGAAAGCAGGATCCATCTTTTCCTGAAGTGGAGGTTGTAAGATATAACCTAGGTGTTGTTAGCATCTCTGTTTTTAAATTTTTGGCCATTTGGAGAAAAGTGATCTCAAGTGAACAAAAATTAGGATGGTATCCACAGACAGCAGACAAGAGGGAGAACTGGGATGTAATGATATTAGCCCTGCACTGAGACCTTGAGACTGTCATCTCTCAGTGGAAAGCCCTTCCTGCTCTTTTCATGGCTTCCGTGTTGATGTATCTTTAGATTTTTGAGCCAATACTTTTTCTTTTTAGCTAAGTTTAACTAATGTGTCTTTTTTGTCTACTTATGTATTATGTTGAAAAAATGTGTTGTTATCTTGGTTGTATAGGCTCATAAACAGTAGTTAGCTTGCCCAGGATCAAAGGTAACATGGAAGAGACCAGTCTTCAATTCAGAGCTGTGTGACCATATATTCTATTAACTGGCTTTACTTTCACAGCTATCATAACTAAGAGCTTATACACTTCTGTGATTAATATTAAAAAGTTGCTTTCTCACTCATGTGAAGTTCAACATGCTCCTAGACACACAGCCCCTGCTGCAAGCAGTCACCCAGCTCAGCAACCCAGCCTGCTTCCTCTGAAGACTTGCCATTTTATAACTTCAGTTCTTTTGGCACCATCCAGATGCTGGATGAGGAAAGCAGATGGGATGGAGAATCTTTCACCCAGTACTTAACAACCACAGCCTGAGAATGATTCATAGGGTTTCCACTGGCATTGCATCAGTAAGAACCAGTGAAGTGATCATACCTCAATGCAGACAACGAGGGAGGTCAGTGCTTACTGAGGCAGCCCTAGCCTAGCCACAGTTACTCACCATGAAAGGGGAGCACTGATCTTTGGGATCTTTCCCGTCCCTGTCCTAGATTCCCAAGGCTCAGACTCTCTGTACTCCACCAAGGATCAAAGGAAAAACAAGCCCAGACCCTCTCTACCAAAGATCAAGAGAAAGACAAAGAGGGTGAGCTCTATAGAGCTCCTAGATTGACCGGTGGTACAAGTCTGGGTGACATCATATAGAAAGGGCAAAGCTGAACCCCATTACATTATAAACATCTGGCTGTGGACAAAGAAACTCTTTTTCATGCACATGACCTTGGCTTTTATGGGACTTGTGTACAAAAATTCGGGGGCCACTGTATACCTTTGAGTACAACTTATTTCTGTGCTTTTTCCTTGCTGAAATGAGTCAAAAAAGAAGCAACAAGAAGTAAATATCAGAAGAAACCAGTTATATGAAATCATAAAGCAGAGAGTCAGTGGCAATGGGATGTAAACCTTGCACCCAAACCGGAGAGTAAGAATAAAAGGTCAGAGGTTGTTCATTTTATCTTCTGGCTTGTTGGTCCCTGTGATATCACAATAATGAAGTATGATGGGTTTTTTTCCAATTAGAGGCCTGTTATGCCTCATTTGTGGGACTTGGAAGTGCTATGGGAGCCCAGGGGAGTCCTTGTGAAGTGGCAGCAGCATGGGCTCTACTAGAAGCCTTCCAAGGTGGAATTAGATTGACTCACAGCCTTCAGAGGAGTCTCCCAAGACCTGGCACCTGCCCCCATCACACCCACTCACACACATGAGCACATTGCTGTCTGCTTTGGACCTCTATAGATGGAATCGCCCAGACTCTTAGTGTTGAAGCATGAACCATAATATACATGAAACTGAAATTAGTTTTCAGGAGCTTCATTCTCCTTTTTCATGCTCAAAAGAATGGAGCGAGTTCTGCTCTGATGATCTCTGAACAGGTCCTTTACCTTAAAATAACATTAAAGTCATCACTTTCTGAGAATCGTGGAGTCTGTTTATAATCTAATTAGTATGGTAATCTAAGGCAGTCAATGAAACATAAAAAACAATTACCTGTGGCTTTAAACTGTTTGTCATTAAATAATAAAACTATAGAATCATTGACAAAACCTGTTTTTCTAATGAATTTTCAGGCACACTATCTTTTGTGAGGCTTTGAAGTAGGAAAAAAATAATCAAGTCATCTCTGTCTAAGGCTTTAGCTTATAAAACATCTGCCGATGGTGAAAAGCCAAGACTGCTATGACAAGGTTTCCACTAAAGCAAGGACATTTCTCATGCTATTCCCAAGGAAGGAAGGTTGATTTGTTTATTTATGGGGTAAAGATCTATAAAAAAATATATATATTTTCTTTCTGCCAGATTTTGGTTTCTGAGGTGTTCACAAAAATAATTGGCAGCACTCAGTTGAGAGCTAAAGGGGCTCTTTCTCCAGCGTCTTCAGAGGTGCCAGCTCGAGTGTGGACCAGGGAGGGATGGCAGGTGGGAATGTGGCCAAAGTCTTCCCTAGTCCAGAGCTTCCACCATGGTAGGGCTGATAGGATGTGTGAGCACACCTGGAGCTGCTCCTGCACAGGGTCATGGCAGGGCATGCAGACTGATAAGATGGGGTGGGTGCACGTGGTAGTCACTCAGCTCTATGGGCAAAGGTAATGGCACGCATTCTGAAGCCTTGCTGTATGCCTCTCTAGAGAGAAAGAATTGTTTTCAGGATTCAGATGAGAAGACAGGTTCATAGTGGTGAAATGCTTTGCCAATGTCACCGGCAAGTTAGATACTGACTCCACATACTCCTCCTTCCACTGCATCAAGGACCCTCTGGAATGTGATGTGAGATGCTATTCTCCAAGATGCTTACCTTCTGCAGAGTAGAGACTGTCAACAAGTCATCTCCATAGATAGCATTCATAGCAAGAAAATATAACTCAAAAATTTCTAATGTTTATTTTTTTAATGTTTTATTTATTTCTGAGAAAGCATGAACAGGTCAGAGAGAGAGAGGGAGATACAGAAACAGGCTCCAGGCTCTGAGCTAGGTGTCAGCACAAAGCCCGACGCAGGGCTCAAACCCATGAACCGTGAGATCATAACCTGAGCCGAAGTCAGATGCTTAATCGACTGAACCACCCAGATGCCCCAAAAGTTTCTCTTTCACATCAAAAGATGGCATTCACCATTTCCTAGTTTTAATTTTGATTTATCTGTTTATTGCTCCCTTGTTAGATTCACTCTGGTGTCACCCAGCTCTTCCCTTTTTAATACTGTAGATGAAAGTTCCATTCCATTCTCCATTCTCCTGCTTTTCCACCTAGAATGCAATATTCATGGTACTCTAAGCAGGTCATAATTATATCAATACCAATCACTTATTACAGGGCACTTGTTTTATAAATGGAAGTACTGGAGATAGATATTCTAGATTTCCTGCTGTGCTTTCCAGAAAAAGATTGACCACCTTTTACCAGCACACCCAGCTCCATTGTGCTAATATATTTCAGAGCTTGCATTTGCATTAATTTTAATTTATAAATTTAAACATTCTATCAATCTATATTCAACCATGGTAAACCATACTTGGCCTTCTTTCCATCACTCTGGAAAATAAATAAAATTAAAATAGAAATTTCAATAATATTAGAAGCTACATTTTGCCAGTATTGACAAATGGTTTTATTTATTTATTTATTATTTATTTATTTATTTATTTATTTTTAATTTTTTTCTTAAATAGTTTATTGTCAAGTTGGTTTCCATATAAAACCCAGGCTCATCCAAACAAGTGCCCTCCTCCATGCCCATCACCCCCCTTCCCTTCTTTCCCAAACCCATCAGCCCTCAGTGTGTTCTCAGCATTCAAGAGTCTCTCACGCTGTGCCTCCCTCACTCTCCCCAACTATTTTTACCCTTTCTCTCCCCCATGGTCCTCCATTAAGTTCCTCCTAATCCACCATTACGTTCAAACTTATGGTATCCGTCCTTCTCTGCCTGATTTATTTCGCTCAGCATAACACCCTCAAGGTCCATCCATGTTGCTACAAAAAGCAAGATTTCATTTTTCTCAATGACATGTAATATTCCATTGTATAGATAAACCACATCTTCTTTTTAAATATTTTTTTTTCTAGGAGAGAGAGAGAGAGACAGCATGAGCACTGGAGGGTCAGAGGGAGAGGGAGACACAGACTCTGAAATGGGCTCCAGGCTCTGAGCTGGCAGTCAGCACAGAGCCTGATGCGGGGCTTGAACCCATGAACCGCGAGATCATGACCTAAGCGAAAGTCAGACGCTTAACCGACTAAGCCACCCAGGCGCCCCGGGAAGCTTTTTATCTTGATGAGGTCCCAGTAGTTCATTTTTGTTCTTGATTCCCTTGCCTTTGGGGATGTATCAAGTAAGAAATTGCTGTGGTTGAGGACAAGGAGATTGATTCTTGCTTTCTCCTCTAGGGTTTTGATGGTTTCCTGTCCCACGTTCAAGTCCTTTATCCATTCTGAGTTTATTTTTGTGTATGGTGTGAGAAAATGATTTAGTTTCATTCTTCTGGATGTTGCTGTCCAGTTCTCCCAGCACCATCTGATAGAGACTATCTTTTTTCCACTGGATAGTCTTTCCTGCTTTGTCAAAGATTAGTTGGCTGTATATTTTTGGGTCTAATTCTGAGATCTCAATTCTATTCCATTGATCTATGTGTCTGTTTTTGTGCCAATACCATACTGTCTTGATGATGACAGCTTTGTAGTAGAGGCTAAAGTCTGGGATGATGATGCCTCCCATTTCGGTTTTCTTCTTCAATAATACTTTGGCTATTTGGGATCTTTTGTGGTTCCATACAATGTTTAGGATAGTTTGTTCTAGTTTTGAGAATGCTGGTGCAATTTTGATTGGGATTGCATTGAATGTGTAGATTGCTTTGGGTAGTAATGACATTTTAACTATATTTATTCTTCCAATCCATGAGCATGGAATGCTTTTCCATTTCTTTGTGTCTTCATTTTCCTTCATAAATTTTCTATAGTTTTCATCATACAGATCTCTTATATCCTTGGTTACCTTTATTCCTAGGTTTTGTTTTTTTTTTTTGGTGTGATTGTGAATGGGATCAGCTTCTTGATTTCTCTTTCTGTTGCTTCATTATTGGTGTATAAAAATGCAACCGATTTCTGTATGTTGATTTTGTACCATGCGACTTTGCTGAATTCATGGATCAGTTGTAGTAGGCTTCTGGTGGAGTCTGTCGGGTTTCTCTGTAAAGTATCATGTCGTCTGTGAAAAGTGAAAGTTTGACTTCTTCTTTCCAATTGTGATGCCTTTGATTTCCTTTTGTTGTCTGATGGCTGATGCTAGCACTTCCAGCACTATGTTAAACAACAGTGGTGAGAGTGGACATCCTTGTCGTGTTCCTGTTCTCAGGGGGAAAGCTCTCAGTTTTTGTCCCTTGAGGATGATGTTAGCTGAGGGCTTCTCATAGATGGCTTTTATGATGTTTAAGTAAGTTCCTTCTATCCCGACTTTCTCTAGGGTCTTTGTTAAGAATGGATGCTGTATTTTGTCAAAAGCTTTTTCTGCATCTATTGTCAGGATCATATTATTTTTGTCTTTTATTTTGCTGATGTGATGTATCACATTGATTGATTTGCGAATATTGAACCAGCCCTGTAACCCAGGAATGAATCCCACTTGATCTTGGTGGATGATTCTTTTTATGTGCTATTGAATTCGATTTGCAAGTATCTTGTTGAGGATTTTTGCATTTGTATTCATCAAGGATATTGGCCTGTAGTTCTCTTTTTAAACTGGGTCTCTGTCTGGTTTGGGAATCTGAGTGATGCTGGCTTCATAAAATGAGTGCGGGAGTTTTCTTTCTATTTCTATTCTTTGGAATAGCTTGAGAAGAATTGGTATTAATTCTGTTTTAAATGTCTGGTAGAATTCTCCAGGGAAGCCATCTGGCCCAGGGCTCTTATTTGTTGGGAGATTTTTGATCACTGATTCGATTTCTTCACTAGTTAGGGGTCTGTTCAGGTTTTCTATTTCTTCCCGTGTGAATTTCGGTAGTGAGTGTGTGTTTTGGAATTTGATCATTTCTTCTAAGTTGTCCAGTTTGTTGGCATATGGTTTTTCATAGTATTCCCTGATAATTGCTTGGATTTCTGAGTGATTGGTTTTAGTAAGTCCCTTTTCATTCATGATTTTGTCTATTTGAGGGCCCTCTCTTTTCTTTTTGAGAAACCTGGCTAGAGGTTTGTCAATATTGTTTATTTTTTCAAAAAACCAACTCTTGGTTTCATTGATCTGTTCAACTGTTTCTTTGGTTTCTATATTGTTTATTCATGCCCAGTTTTTTATTATTTCTCTTCTCCTACTAGGTTTGGGGTGCTTTTGTTGCTCTGCTTCTTATTCCTTTAACTGCGCTGTTAGATTTTGTACTTGTGCTTTTTCTAATTTCTTGAAATAGGCCTGGAGTGCAATGTACTTTCCTCTTAGGACTGCTTTTGCCTCATCTCATAGAGTTTGGATTATTGTATTCTCACTTTCATTTGTTTCCATATATTTTTTAAATTTCTTCTCTAATTGCCTGATTGGCCCTTTCGTTCTTTAGTAGGGTGTTCTTTAGGCTCCATGTTTTTGGGGGTTTTCCAGACTTCTTCCTGTGGTTGATTTTGAGTTTCATAGCATTGTGATCTGATAATGTGCATGATATTTATCTCAATTCTTTTATATTTATTGAGGGCTGCTTTATGTCCCAGTATGTGATCTATCTTGGAGAATGTGCATTGCACACTTGAGAAGAAAGTGAATTCCATAGCCTCAGGATGTAGAGATCTAAATATGTCTGTCAAATCCATCTTGTCCATGTGTCATTCAAGTCCGTTGTGCCTTTAGTGATTTTCTGTCTAGTGGATCTGTGCATTGCTGTAAATGGAGTATTAAAGTCCCCTGCTATTAGCACATTCCTATTCATAAGGCTGTCTCTATTTGTGGTTAATTGTTTTATGTATTTGGGTGCTTCGAGTATTTGTTGTGTAGACATTTATAATTGTTAGCTTTTCCTGATGGATAGACCCTTTAATTATTATATACTGCCATTCTTCATCCCTTGTTACTGTCTTTACTTTAATGTCCAGTTTGTCTGATATAAGGATAGCTACTCCAGCTTTTTTTTTTTTAACTTCCTGTAGAATGATAGATATTTCTCCATCCCCTTACATTCAATCTGAGGGTGTCCTCCTGTCTAAAATGAGTTTCTTGTAGACAGCAAATAGTTTGATTTTGGTTTTTTATCCATTTTGCTACTCTCTGTCTTTTGATTGGGGCATTTAGTCCATTTACATTCAGTGTTATTATTGAAATATATGGGTTTGGAGTCATTGTGTCATTTGTGGGATTCATGCTTGTGGTGTGTCTCTAGCATCTAGCGTTCCTTGAAACATTTTCCTCAGAGAGTCCCCCTCAGGATTTCTTGTAGAGTTGGTTTATTGGTGACAAATTCTTTCAATTTTTGTTTATTTGGAAAGACTTTATCTCTCCTTCTATTCTGAATAAAGGCTTGCTGGATAGAGGATTCTTGGCTGCATATTTTTTCTGTTTATCACATTGAAATCTCCTGGCATTCCTTTCTGGCCTGCCAAGTTTCAGTAGATAGGTCTGTCACCACTCTGAAAGGTTTCCCTTTGTATGTTAGGGCCATTTTCACCCTGCTGCTTTCAAAATTCTCTCTTTGTCCTTATATTTTGCCATTTTCACTATGATATGTCATAGAGAAGATCAATTCAAATTACATCTGAGGGGAGTTCTCTGTGCCTCTTGAATTTCAACGTCTACTTCCCTCCCCAGGTTGGGGAAGTTCTCTGCTATAATTTGTTCCAGGACTCCTTCATCACCTTTCCCTCTCTCTTCCTCTTCTGGGATTCCTATCATACGGAGAATGTTCTGTTTGATTGTATCGCTGAGCTCTCGAACTCTTCTTTCATGTTCCTGGATCAGTTTGTCTCTTTTTTTCTCAGTTTTTTCTTTTTCTATAATTGTTCTTCTAAATCACTTATTCTTATTTCTGCCTCTTCAATCCGTGCATTGGAGCCCTCCAGTTTATCATGTATCTCATTAATCTCATTTTTTAAATTCATCATACCTATTTTTAAGCTCCATGTTGTTTGTAGCCAGTTTCTTTGATGTCCTCTATGCTTTTTTCAAGCCCAGCTATTAATTTTATGATTATTGTTCTAAAATCTTGTTCAGTTATTCTGCTTATATCGGTTTTGAACAACTCTTTAGCTGTCAATTCTTCCTCTAATATCATTGGAGGAGAGCTCTTTCATTTCATCCTTTTGGTTAGCTTTCCATCTCTTGTTAGTTTTAAAAGCTTGTTATGCTCTCTGCACCTGTGAGCACTGCTGTACCCAAGAAGGCTCTTTGAGTGTCCAGGGCCTATATGTTCAGAAAGTGTTCTTTGAATGGTATCTCTTCGTCTCTCTTGTTGAGACCTTGGTTATTTTATTTTCCTATTCATAGTCGTATTTGGGACTCTCCACTATGTGTGCTTTGGCTTGTTTCTTGAGGTAGACCTGGAGAAGAAAACAGACAGATAAGCACACAGGGAACTAAGACACACACACACACACACACACACACACAGAGACAAATCCAACAAACACCCAAACCAAAAGGGAAAATGAAAAAGTAAAGAGAAAAGAGGGAGGAGGGAAGGCGATTAATAGAAAATAAAAATACATAAAAAAAGAAGAAAAGAAAACAAAAAAAGAAGAAACCCAATAGACAAAGAACAGTTTAAAGTATATAACCAGATTTCCCAGCTACAAATAAATAGCCGGGTTATGCAGTGCTGGTTGAAGAGCATAAAGAAAAAGAAATGACAGGGCAGGGATGAGGCAAAATTGGAAATGAAATGATCAGGCAGAAGGAATAAGAAGCATTTTTCAAAGAGCAAAAGAGTGGAATATAGTTGAAGAGGTGAAAGAAATGATGGCGTTGTCTAGAGAAACTATATAGTCTGATTATTCCAAATAGAAAGGGATGAAAGGCAGGTAGGTGTGGAATTTACATCTAGAGAATGGATTAAATGTGACTGTTTATCAAGCCGGTGACCAGAATTAACCAGGGCAGTGTTCCAATAAAAAAAAAAAATAAAATAAAATAAAATAAAATAAAAAGGAAGAAGGCAGCCCATTAGCAGTGATGGGCGTGGTTTGATCCAATTTGTCAGGTGGGAGTTCTGCCTTGGCGGTTGTTGGGAGAAGAGTGACAGTGTTTCAGTTCCTTCTTGAGCCAAGCGCTGTAACTCACTTTTTGGGTGTGTAAACTCCCTTTGCCCGGGCGCAGCCAAAGTGGGCCATGCTCTATATCCCAGGATAGGCCTCGTTTCCAGATCCTAGTCCACAGGCCCTACTCAATTTGCCGGAGACACAAACTCGCAGGCGAGCCCCTCAGGGCAGTCCCAAGCCTCTTCCCTTCTCCCTGGGAATTGAGCCAGAAGCCGCTGCTCCCATCTCCTCCAGATCGGGTTGGGGAGTGAGGAGCAGTTTCATCCAGGGGTCGCCTGGACAAGTGCGTCCTGCCCAGGGTCATCTGGAGAGCAGGAAACCGGGTCCCTGCATCCCAAGTGGAGGTTTTTCCATTCCCCAGACACAGGGACCGTGTCTTGAGCACATTTGGCCAGTCTCTTGCCCCTCTAAACTCCCCACAAAAGGGGATTGCCCCCATCCCTCTGTGTCTCTGGTTCCCCAGTTCACACTCACGTTAGAAGGCTTTCTCAGAGGACTCTGTCTCCTTTTCCTCCCAAACTCCTGGATTCTGTAAGGGTTCCTATGGCTTCAGGCCTTCTTCATGTGAGTAATGGGGGCAAGTGCAATGTACGGAGCTACCTACTTCTCCGCCATCTTGTCCTCTTCTTCTCCAATCTAGTTTCATTCTTATGCATGTTGCTGTCCAGTTCTCCCAGCACCATCTGTTAAAGAGGCTGTCTTTTTTCCACTGGATAGTCTTTCCTGCTTTGTCAAAGATTAGTTGGCCATACATTTGTGGGTCCAATTCTGAGTTCTCTATTCTATTCCATTGGTTTAGTTGTCGGTTTTTGTGCCAATACCACACTGACTTGATGATTACAGCTTTGTAGTAGAAGCTAAAGTCTGTAATGGTGATGCTTCCCGTTTCAGTTTTCTCTTCAATATTACTTTGGCTATTCTGGGTCTTTTGTGGTTCCATACAAATTTTAGAATAGTTTGTTCTAGTTTTGAGAAGTATGCTTGCTCAATTTTGATTGGGATTTCATTGAATGTGTAGATTGCTTTGGGTAGTAATTACATTTTAACTATATTTATTCTTCCAATCCATGAGCATGGAATGTTTTTCCATTTCTTTGTGTCTTCTTCATTTTCCTTCATAAGTTTTCTATAGTTTTCATCATAGAGATCTCTTATATCCTTGGTTAGCTTTATTCCTAGGTATTTTATTTTTTTGTGTGCAATTGTAAATGGGGTCACTTTTTTGATTTCTCTTTGTATTGCTTCATTGCTGGTGTATAAAAATGCAACCGATTTCTGTACGTTGATTTCGTACCTTGCAACTTTGCTGAATTCATGGATCAGTTGTAGTAGGCTTCTGGTGGAGTCTGTCGGGTTTCTTTGTAGAGTATCATGTCGTCTGTGAAAAGTGAAAGTTTGACTTCTTCTTTCCAATTGTGATGCCTTTGATTTCCTTTTGTTGTCTGATGGCTGATGCTAGCACTTCCAGCACTATGTTAAACAACAGTGGTGAGAGTGGACATCCCTGCCATGTTCCTGATCTCAGGGGGAAAGCTCTCAGTTTTTGCCCCTTGAGGATGATGTTAGCTGAGGGCTTCTCATATATGGTTTTTATTATGTTTAAGTAAGTTTCTTTTATCGCAGTTTCTCGAGAATCTTTATTAAGAAGGGATGCTGTATTTTGTCAAAAGCTTTTTCTGCATCTATTGACAGGATCATATGATTTTTGTCTTTTCTTTTGTTAACGTGATGTATCACATTGATTGATTTGCAAATATTGAACTAGCCCTGTAACGCAAGAATGAATCCCACTTGATCATGGTGGATAATTCTTTTTATGTGCTATTGAATTCGATTTGCAAGTATCTTGTTGAGGATTTTTGCATCTGTATTCATCAAGGATATTGGCCTGTATTTCTCTTTTCTTTTTTTCTCGGTCTCTGTCTGGCTTGGGAATCAAAGTTATACTGGCTTCATAGAATGAATCCAGAAGTTTTCCTTCGATTTCTATTTTTTTGAATAGCTTGAGAAGAATCAGTATTAACTCTGGTAGAATTCCCCAGGGAAGTCATATGGCCCAGGGCTCTTATTTGTGGGGAGATTTTTGATAACTGATCCAATGTCTGTACAGATTTTCTATCTCTTCCTGTTTGAGTTTTGGTAGTGTATGTCTGTTTAGAAATTTGTCAATTTATTCTAGGTTGTCCAGTTTGTTGGCATATAATTTTTCATAGTATTCCCTGATAATTGCTTGTATTTCTGAGTGATTGGTTGTAATAAGTCCATTTTCATTCATGATTTTGTCTATTTGAGCGTTCTCTCTTTTCTTTTTGAGAAGCCTGGATAGAGGTTTATCTATTTTGTTTATTTGTCAAAAAAAAAAAAAAAAAAAAAAACACCAACTCTTGGTTTCATTGATCTATTAAACCTGTTTTTTTTTTGGATTCTATATTGTTTATTTGTGCCCTGATTTTTATTATTTCTCTTCTCCTACTGGGTTTGCTGCTCTGCTTCTAGTTCCTTTAAGTGCACTCTTAGATTTTTTATTTGTGCTTTTTCTAATTTCTTGAAATAGGCCTGGAGTGCAATGCACTTTCCTCTTAGGACTGCCTTTGCCACATCTCAAAGAGTTTGGATTGTTGTATTTTCATTTTCATTGTTTTCCATATTTTTTTTAAAAAGTTCTTCTCTAATTGCTCGATTGGCCCATTCGTTCTTTAGTAGGGTGTTCTTTAACCTCCATGTTTTTGGAGGTTTTCCAGACTTCTTCCTGTGGTTGGTTTCAAGTTTCATTGCATTGTGATCTGAAAGAGCGCATGGTATGATCTCAATTCTTTTATATTATTGAGGGCTGCTTTACGTCCCAGTATGTGATCTATCTTGGAGAATGTGCCGTGCGCACTTGAGAAGAAAGTGAATTCCATAGCCTCAGGATGTAGAGTTCTAAATATGTCTGTCAAATCCATCTGGTCCATGTGTCATTCAAGTCCATTGTGTCTTTAGTGATTTTCTGTCTAGTGGATCTGTGCATTGCTGTAAGTGGAGTATTAAAGTCCCTTGCTATTAGCACATTCTTATCCATAAGATTGTTTCTGTTTGTGATTAATTGTTTTATGTATTTAGGTGCTTCGAGTATTCGGTGTGTAGACATTTATAATTGTTAGCTCTTCCTGATGGATAGACCCTGTAATTATTATATAATGCCCTTCTTCATTCCTTGTTACTGCCTTTACTTTAAAGTCCAGTTTATCTGATATAAGGATAGCTACTCCAGCTTTCTTTTGTTTTCTGGTAGCATGATAGATATTTCTCCATCCCCTTACTTTCAATCTGTAGGTGCCCTCAGGTCTAAAATGAGTTTCTTGCAGACAGCAAATAGGTGAATTTTGTTGTTTTATCCATTCTCTGCTACCCTATGTCTTTTGATTGGAGCATTTAGACCATTTACATTCAGTGTTATTATTGAAAATATGGGTTTATGGGTGCTTGGGTGGCTCTGTCGGTTGAGCATCTGACTTCAGGTTCGGTCATGATCTCACGGTTCATGGGTTCGAGTCCCCCGTCGGGCTTTGTCTTGACAGCTAGCTCATAGCCTGGAGCCTATTTCAGGTTCTGTGTCTCCCTTTCAATCTGACCCTCCCCTTCTCATGCTCTCTCTCTTCCTCTCTCAGAAATAAATAAAACATTAAAAAAGGAGAAAAATATGGGTTTAGAGTCGTGTTCTATGTAGGATTCATGCTTGTGATAGTGTCTCTGGTACCTGGTGTTCCTTGCAACTTTTCCCTCACAGTGTCCCCCTCAATATTTCTTATAGAGCTGGTTTAGTGGTGATGAATTCTTTCAATTTTTGTTTATTTGGGAAGACTTTTATCTCTCCTTCTATTCAGAATGACAGGCTTACTGAATAGAGGATTCTTGGCTGCACATTTTTTCTGTTCATCACATTGAAGATTTCCTGCCATTCCTTTCTGGCCTGCCAAGTTTCAGTAGATAGGTCTGTCACCACTCTGATAGGTTTCCCTTTGTATGTTAGGGCCCTTTAATCTCTAGCTGCTTTCAGAATTCTCTCTTTGTCCTTATATTTTGCCAGTTTCACTATGATATATTGTGCAGAAGATCAATTCAAGTTACATCTGATGGGAGTTCTCGGTGCCTCTTGGATTTCAATGTCTGTTTCCTTCCCCAGATTGGGGAAGTTCTCTGTTATAATTTTTCAAGGACTCCTTCAACGCCTTTCTTCCTCTTCTGGAATTCCTGTGATACAGATTTTGTTCCATTTCTTTGTATCGCTGAGCTCTTGAACTCTCCTATGTGTTCCTGGATCAGTTTATCTCTCTTTTTCTCAGCTTCCTCTTTTTCTATAATTGTGTCTTCTGATTCACCTATTCTCATCTCTGCTTCTTCAGTCCGTGCATTGGACGCCTCTATTTTATTATGCATCTCATTTATAACATTTTTAATTCATCACAACTATTTTTAAGCTCCATAGTTTTTGTAGCGATAGTTTCTGTGATGTCTTCCATGCCTTTTTCAAGCCCACCAATTAATTTTATGACTATTTTTCTAAATTCTGGTTCAGTTATGTTGCTTACATCTGTTTTGAGCAGTTCTTTAGCTGTCAGTTCTTCCTGGAGTTTCTTAAGAGCAGAGTTCTTCCGTTTTGTCATTTTGGCTAGCTTTATTTCTCGTTAGTTTTCAAAGCTTGTTATACACTCTGCACCTGCTAGTACTGCTGTATTCAACAAGGATTTTTTGACTGTACAGGGCCTGCCTATTCAGGAAGTGTTCTTTGAATGCTGTCTCTTGGTCTCTCTTGTTGAGACTTTGGTTATTTTATTTCCCTACTCATAGTGGTATTTGGTACTCTCCATCATGTGTACTTTAGCTTGTTTCTTGAGATAACCTTGGATAAGAAATAGACAGACAAATACACAGGGAACAAAGGCACACAAATGCACAGACAAATCCAACAAACATGCAAACCAAAAGGGAAAAAGAAAAAAGAAAGAAAAAAAAATAAGAGGAAAAAAGAAGGGGAAAAACAAATAATAAAATTAAAAAGAAAAAAAGAAAAAAGAAGAAAAGAAAAGAGAAAAGAAAAAACTCAAAAAACAAAGGACAATCTAAAAACATAAGACCAGAATTCCCAGCTACAATTAAAGAGCCAAGTATATGCAGTGCTAATGGAAGAGCATATACAAACAGAGAAGTGACAGGGTGGGGAGGAATCGAAATTGGAAGAGAAATGACCAGATAGAGAGACTAAGAGGCTTAATTCAGAGAGAGAAAGAGGAGAATATGGTAAGAGTTGAGGAGAAAGAAATGAAGATAATGTTATTCAGAGAAACTATATAGTCTGATTACTCCAGAGAGAGAGAGAGAGAGAGAGAGAAATGTAGCAGTAAAAGTTTAGAATATACATCTTGAGAATGGATTAAATATGGCTGTCTAAGCAAACCAGTGACCAGGGTGCCCAGTCCAGCAGAGGGAAGGGATAAGAATGAGACAAAGGAAAATATATCTGAATAGAAAGAATTGATCTAGAATTAATCACGGTAGTGCATCTATGTTGGTCTTGCCCCGGGTCAGGTTAAAAAAAAAAAAAGCCGCTCTCTAGTGGGGATGGGTGTGGTTTGGTGTAGGCATGTCTTAGTCCCCACTGCATCCCTCCGTAGCTCCTTGAGGTCCCATCTTGGTGGTTGTGGGGAGAAAAATGGCAGCGACCCTGTCCCCTCGCAAATCAAGCATTGCAACTCACTCTTTGGAGCCCAATCTCCCTACGCCATGGGCATAGCTCCAAGGTAGGCCATGCTCTATGTCCCCAGCCAGGACTCATTTCCAGATCTTAGTCCGCGTGCCCCACTGATACCGCCTGAAATATAAACCCACAGGCAGAGTCCCTCTCAGCGGTTTCAAGCCTCTTGCCTCCCCACTGGGAAGCAAGCCGAGCCTGAAGAGTGGTGGAATGGCTTCAGGATCACTGCTTCCCCTCCAGGTTGAGCTGGCGAGCAGAGGAGAGTTTTCTTCCGTTGTCGCCTGGGACCAGTGCGTCCTGCTCAAGGTCAGCTGGACAGCTGGAAACCAGATCCCTCTGTGTCCCGAGCTGAGGTTTTTCTCTTCTCCAGGGACGGGGACAGTTTCCTGATCAGTTTCAGCTGCTCTTTCTTTTCCCCTTGATTCACCACAGCTCCCCACAAAGGGGGCTCTGTCCCCTCCCTCCGTGTCTCCGATCCCGGCCCATTTTTATCTTCCCTAGTTCGCACTCATGCTATAAGGTTTTCTCAGCAGACTCTATCTCATTTTCCTCCCAAATTCCTTGATTCTGCAAGGGTTCCTATGGCTTCAGGCCTTCTCTGTTTGAGAGATGGGGGCGAGTGAAATGTGCAGAGCTCCCTACTTCTCTGCCATCTTGCCTCCTCCTGTATGGCTTTATTTTAGAATTAAACTATTATCCTCAAGAAACTGGATGCATTGGACAACTACATGCAAAAGAATGAAACTGTACTACTTCATTATACTATGTACAAAAATAAACTCAAAATGGGTTAGGGACTTCCATGTAACACTAGAAACCATAAAACTCTTGGAAAAAAAGCATAGGCATGCTCCTGGACATCCGTTTAGCAATATTATTTTAGATCTGTCCTCTCAGTTGCGGGCAAAAAAAGCAAAGTAAAGCAAAGCAAAACAAAAAACAAACAACCAAAAAAAATAAATAAATAAATGGGGCCACATTTTGCTGTTGCACAGCAAAGCAAACCATCAACAAAATGAATGGGGTTTTCAAAAATATAACCAATTATGGTTAACATCCAAAAAATATAAGGAACTCACACAAGTCAATATAAAAATATTGAGTAGAGAACTTGAATAGATATTTATCCAAATAGGGCCAATAAACACAAGATTCTCAATATCACTAGCCATCAATGGAATTTCCTCAGAAAATTTAAAAATAAAACTATTGTATAATTCAGCAATTCTACTTTTGGGTTTTATCCAAAGAAAATGAAAATACTAATTCAAAGTGATACATACACACTATGTTCATTAAACTAGTATTTACAACAGCCTTGATATGAAAGTACCCTGTGTCCATTCATAGATGAATGAATAAAGAAGATGTGGTATATAAACAATGGAATATTACCCAACCATTAAAAATCATCTCGCCATTTGTGATGAGATGGATGGACCTAGAAGATAATATGCCAAATGAAATACGTCAGAGAAAGACCAATACCATATAATTTCACTTGTATGTGTAATCTAAAAAAACAAAACAAATAACAAAACAAAAGAGAAACAGACTCCTAGATACAGAGAATAATCTGGTAACTACCAGAGGGGAAGATGGTGGGGATATAGGTAAAATAAGGGAAGAGTACTAAAAGGTATAAAATTCCAGTAATAAAATAATAAGACAAGAGGATGCAATGTACAATATAGAGAATATAGTTCATAATATTGCAACAACTTTGTATGGTGACAGACAGTAATTAGATTTACCTCGGTGATCACTTTTGTTATGTATATAAATGTTGAATATCTCTGTTGTACATATGAAACTAATATAGTATTATAGATCAACAATACTTTAATTAAAAATCATAAATAAAATTTTAAAAAAGGAAATTGAATGAAGATAGACTTTTCTATCATAACAAAAATTTCTACCTGAAAACAAGAATGCTACAAACTGATCTCTTTCATATGGTTAAAAATCCAAAAAAAGTTTTATCAAATGGGACACAACAATATAGTAACATTATGCCCAAAATTTAACTCAAAGTGGATCATAGACCTAACATAAGACCTACACTGCGAAACTTTCAGAAGATAACAAAAGAGAAAAAAAGTTGTGCCCTGGATTAGGTAAATATTTTTCTTTTTAGTAATGAGACCAAAAGCAAAATATATCAAGGAAATTCAAATTAAAACCATCATTAGATGTCACCACAGACCCGTTAGTATGTCTAAATTAAAAGTTTGACTATACCAAGAGCTAGTGGGGATTCAAATATGCTACTGAAAAAGTATGTTTAAAAAGAAGGTAAGAAAGTGGTACAACCATTTTGGAAAACAGTTTAGCAGTTTCTTAGAAAGCTAAATACGTATTTACTATATGATCCAGGTTTTATTTCCAGATATATGGTATCTTGAAGACCACTGTTTCTTACTTTGTCTACTTTTACTGTTATTGTTGTTAGCTTTCTTTATGCAGGAGAGTAAATTCAGTCTCTGTTACTTAATCTGGCTAGAAGTGTAAGTCTATGAGCAGTTTAAGAGACACAGAGTTAGCTGTAGGGCATGCACACATCTGCTAATAGAACTGCTACCAGTGGCTTTCCATTGACCACCTACACCACACTTGGGTTGCCCTTCCTGCTAACTCTGTGTACTTTTCTGTTGTCATCAATGTCTGGGGTCATTTCCAGTTGCCATGACTATAAATTGAGTCATGGCTCTGAAATTTCATATTAGTGATTGCATTTCACTTGATAAAAATGTCTTGAGCCCATGCTCTATGCAATGTGCTCATCATAGAGGAATCATCACATTCCTCAATGTGAAAAAGAGATGGGTCATCCAGACACTCCAGGTTGGTATGGAGATCATAGTGGTGGGGGTGTGGCCATGCTCAGGAAAGGTGCTCTGCGAAGTCTTGGGTATCATCCTCACAGTCTGTGCTGAGCTCTATTTTAAGCAATGCTCATAGCACCCAACCTAGCCCAACCTACCCCTAATGGGTTTGCATTCCAATAATACTAGAATCTGACCTGATGGCCATATATTTCTCTCAACAATAATCCTATTAGTAGGTTTAATCATTGATGTACATAAGAAATTAATGGTCAGAAAATTTGAAGATCACTTCAGTGTCATTCTCCTAAGCATTGATGAAAATTTAGATGAAAAATGAGATATTTCTATGATCTACAAAATATGTTTTTCTGTTATATCCTGAAGTGTAAAGCATAAAGCACAGGTTCTAGAACATAGCAGATATTTGATCAATGCAAGGCTTATCAATAATATTAGTAAATCTAGATGGATGGAAAAGGATGTAATTATACTCATAAATATCGTCCTTATGTTCTCCCTATCTTGGTTCTTCCAATTTTTTTTAGTCTCTTGGTCTTAATTCTAAACTTCAGAAATTTTTTTGAAAAAGTCTCATACATTTCCTAATGTTTGCTGATATCAGAGTGACAAAATACTACTACTCTCTACCTTTTGTTAATATTTCGCTTCCTTTCTTGATCTATTCCCAATCTCTTCTTGACACAGGCGTGCCTGGGTTTTTATGCTGAGAGGGGATATCTGATGTGTTCTTATCCTTTCTCGGATTTGGCAGCCCTGTATACCCTGTATATTTTTAATAAATCTGATTTTATGTTTTTATTTCCCAATGTCACAATGGTGTGGCAGGACAGAATGCCCTAGAGGGAAGTTTGTACTTCACATAAGGAGAATAGAGGCAAATTTGTGCTCAGAAATGTATTCTCTCATTATTAAGCCAAAAAAAGGTGCTTCCTATTCCAAAATTTAATTGTTGTCCCCCTGGTGGCTTAAAAAAGTCATACAATAGTTTCCTAGAAGCCAAAAGAGAAGAGTCCCTATATGGTCTCCTTGAGCACAATATAGGGACGATAACTAACGTCTATTGGACATTTACAGGCTGGGATGATTGGGTGCAACTTGCTTTACATAATCTAATTCATTCTTCATTATGACCTTACCAAGTAGGCATTATTAATGTTCCCATATTAAAGTGAGAGAACTGATGGTCAAGAAGTAGCTCAACAAGACCAAAGTCCCATGGCTAACAAATGGCAGAGCCAGGTCTGTCTTGGCACCTGTCAGAGCCTCTGCTCTTTATCTATATGATGTATCGACCCCCCAATGTGGACCTCACACCTACCTGAAAAGGAATCCAATGAACTGGTAGACCTAAAGTCTCAGTTGCAAGATGGAAAGAAAGCAATGGCAGACTTTTAAGACAAAGACTAAACTCCTTGCCATCAACAAGAAAGCCCCATACCTGTACCCTGCAGGGGTCTTCAGCTTCCTTTCATAATGCCAGTCTTCCCCTCCTTTGCTATGCTCCAGCCTCCTGGGTCTTCTTCTGGCTCCAGTTTCTGATCTTCAAGATCCAAAGTTTCCTCCATTCCTTGCGTGTGTTTTTCCCACTGACAGGAATGATCTCCATTCCCTTCCTTCTCCTGCCCAGTTATCTTCTCATCTTCCCATTAAGAGGTCTCCCTGATCTAAAGCCAGAGATCTTCTTTACCTAGAACCACCTTAATTTCCTTTGGAGCACTTATCTAACTTCATCATCATGTATTTACTTGTCTTGAGTAGTATTTTTTAAGTATTTATCATTTATTTGTTTGTTTGTTTAATTTTGTTTTTTTTTAATGTTTTTTATTTATTTCTAGGAGAGAGAGAGAGACAGCGTGAGCAGGGGAGGGTCAGAGAGAGAGGGAGTCACAGACTGAAGCAGGCTCCAGGCTCTGAGCTGGCAGTCAGCACAGAGCCCGACGCGGGGCTCGAACCCACGAACCGCGAGATCATGACCTAAGCGAAAGTCGGCCGCTTAACCGACTAAGCCACCCAGGTGCCCCTGTTTGTTTAATTTTGAGAGAGAACAAGAATGTGCACATGAGCAGGGGAGGGTCAGAGAGGGAGAGGGAGAGAGAGAATCTTAAGCAGGCTCCAGATCTTAAGCATGCCCAGATCAAGTGCCCCACAAGGCATTTGATCTCATGATGGTGAGATCATGACCTGAGCCAAAATCAAGTTGCATGCTTAACTGACTGGGTCACCCAGGAACCCCTGTCTTTAGTATTTCTATTTTATTCATGTCTCACTTACCCACTAATCTACAGGCTCCATAAGAAGATGGATAATGTGTAATTCTGCTTATTATGATTTCCTCAGTACCTAAAATGGCAAATAGGAAATGTCCAATAGTTACTTGTTAAAGAAATGACTGCCAGTTCACAATCTTTGGAGCCAAACAGACTTGAGTCAATCACTTTGTCACTTCCTCTTTGTAAGTCTTAGACAAGTTACATATCTTGGAGCTTGTTGACTCCCATATACAGGGGGGACAATAACACTGACAAGAGTTCCTAGGAAGATTACATTTCATTCCTAAAGCTCTCAGTATGGTACTTAGCACATGGAAGGCTCTCTGTAAATGGCAGAACATTCAGGACTTAGTAAAACCTTTAGTTGTAATGAGAAAGTATTATGATTTTTGTCTCTCACTTCCTGTTTATATTTATGCAAAATATTTCCTCCACTGTTGTGGAGACAAAGATTTTCCTGGCATTCTTTGTTGACGAACTTTCTTAACTTTTTTACATTTATTTATTTTTGAGAGACAGAGAGAGACAGAGCACAAGTGAGGGAGAGGCAGAGAAAGAATGAGACACAGAATCAGAAGAAGGCTCCAGGCTCTGAGCTGTCAGCACAGAGCCCTACACAGGGCTTGAACTCACAAACCATGAGATCATGACCTGAGCTGAAGTTGGATGCTTAACCAACTGAGCCACCCAGGAGTCCTGAGCTTTCTTAAATTTTTTAAATGTTTATTCATTTATTTTGAGAGAGAGAGGGAGAGAGAGGTGGGAACACAGAGAGAGGGAGAGAGAGTCCCAAGCAGGGATTCAAACACAGGGCTCAAACTCATGACCTGAGCCAATATTAAGAGTCAGATGCTTAATTGACTGAGCCACCCAGATGCCCTCGTTAATAGGATTTCTTATGGTCACTCTAAGTTACCCAACATTGTGTAATTCAATAATTAAAATTTATAATTTCAGGTATTAATCCAAGCTTCTGAGTACATTTAAAAATAAGACCTTTTCGCAATTCCCTCCTGGGGTCCATCCTGCCTATGTGGTCATCCTGCCTTCCTAGGGTGAGGTGTCGTCTGATCTATGTCTGTCCACTCCCCTCTACCCATGGCTTTGCTAAGAAAGAGGAACTAGGAGAAGGAGAGCTAAAGGAGCAAGAAAATTCTTTCAAAAATTTCATGATGTAGATTGGCCTTGTATTCTGGGCTCAGAGGATATTCAAACTAATTCCCCTCTCTTAAACCCTCACCTTGACAGGTCTCTCACCTGTGATTTCTTTGACTCATATAACCTGCATAATCCATATTCATCAAGTGTTTTTCATTTGTTGGTTTGTTTCTTCATCCTTATCTACTACTAGTAGTAGATGGATCTCAAGGGGGGTTTCTGTTTTTGTTTTTGTTTTGTTTTGTTTTTTGAGGCCTATTTGCCCCCATTTGATTCTACTGGAAAGGGTCAAACAAGACCTGATTTTCTGGTTTGAACTTCTTCATTAGTTTGGAGAATGAGACTCACAGGCTCCAGGAGCTCTCTCCAAGTACATCCCCTACCAAAGTTCTTTCGAATTCCCAATCAGCTAACCTTTTATATTCCAATGATGGGTAAGTGATTTTAAGAGTCCTATAACCAGCATTCTTTACAAATCCTCACATGTTCTGGCAGCTCCTTTGGAATGATTGCATTTCTTCTTTTACACATTTCAGTAGAAACTTCAATTCAGCAGTCTGCAATACATGTAGTGGACCCTCCATGGTGCTTGGGTACATATATGCATGCAGTTGGCTCTCTATCTGCAGGGAGCATGCAGTCTGAGGACACAGAAGAAATTTATAGGTCACCATGTGGGGGATGACAGAGTGCAGTAGTACCAACTCTAACATGGGCACTATCTGGTCAGAGCATAAATCCTAGAGATGACATCCTAAATTTACTTGATAATGGTTAGCTCCAGTTTCTCAACCCTCCCTACAGTGTTATTCTTGACTTGTAATATCCATAAAACATCTCCACCCATAAAGACAAATGCAAACAATGGTTCCTTGTTTCTCAGCAAGTCTCTAGCCAAGGAGTTAGAACACCCATTTCTTTGCCTCCCAGGCATTTCTAATCCCCTGATTCATCTGGGTAAAGGGAAAGCAATCCTTCTCTTCCCTGGGAGAGTGGAGGAAAAAGTCAAAGTAATGTCATTTTACTTATGGATGTTATTTTCATTACTTAGCTTCTAACATTAGTGAAAATGAAATAAACATGTTTAAATAGAAGTATTTGTTGGTTCTGGTCTATCCTGGGCTAATATTGAAGGCTAGAATTTCTAGCAGATGTAGACAAACAACTTTAAAAATTCTGTTCTCTTTAGCCAAAAGAGCAGGATAAGAGCAGAGCAACTGAAGAGGCTTAGAAGAACAATAAATGTGTATGTACCAAACATTATGACTCTAAAATACATCTGACAGCTGACAGAAGAAGTCAGCTAATGCACATTTGTAGTTGGGGAATTAAACACTCCTCTCTCTGCAATCCATAGAATTACTAGAAAAAAATCAGAGAGAAGATCACAACAACATTGCACAAAAGGGTCTAATTTAATATTTACAGAATGTTCTACATAACAGCAGAAGAATCTACATTCTATACAAGTGCTTATACATCATGGGATTGCTCCCAGAGAAAGAAAAATTTATTTTTCCATAAAAAGTTTACACAAGTGTTCAAAGTTTTATTAATAATGTAACATATCCTGAATCACAAAATAATCCCTAACTAATTTAAAAGAATGGAAATCATATAGAGTATGTTTTATAATCAGTATTGAAACAAAGTAGAAGTCTATCAAAGAAAGACAACAGAGACATCTTCAAACACATGGAATTTAAGCAGCATACTTCTTCTAAGTAATCCTTGGGTCAAATAGAAAGTCTCAAAGGAGATTAAGAAAACACTTTGCAGCTGTGTTCATAGTAGCCAAATCTGGAAATGACTCACTGGATACATGGTTAATTAGACTGCAGTAATCCACACCATAGGCTACTTTTGAGCCATAAAAGCAAGAAACTATTGATATGCAACTACTTGAATGAACCTCAAGGAATAATATTAAGTGAAAAATGCTAATCTCAAAAGTTATGTACTCTATTATTTAGTTGATCCACTATTTTTTTGAAATAACAAAGTACAGAGATGGAGAATAAATTAGTAGTTGCAGTATGTGCAAAAGAGGTTTGTGGCCTCCTGTCTTATCTGTGTCTGTGTGTCTTCCCTCCACCACCATCCCCCACAACCGGGGCATGACCCAGCTGTGAGTAAATGGGAGCCATTCAGCAATGCTCATCTCACTATGTGTGTTTGTTCCTGTGAAAATGTCTGACTCTAGCATAGTGCAGACACAGTGAAAGGACAAGGAGAAGAAGACATATATTTTCTTTAGAATGGGAAATACATTTTATTGGAATGACGTATAGCCTTTTATTTTTCCTTGGAAAGACTCTTTCTATGATTGGCCTAAATTAATTTCATCTTTCCATTGGTTTCCACAGCAATGTACTTCATACTTATATAGCCAAGAGCAATTCTTCTAGTGTTATATTTACCAAATAATTTGGAAATATTTCCTGTCATTTTTTTTTTTTCTGGTTGTATCTGGTCATATCAAAGAATACCACCACTTTGCAAAAAGAAATCATACGTAGAACACATTCAGTGCTCAATGACTCAATGTTCATGTGGTTAATCAATGAATAAATATGCAAAGTTCAACTTACATACTCCTTATTCTTCTCCCAAGCATCAGATAATTTAAGTTAAAAATCATACAGTCATCTCCTATAAGAAGATCCTTGTGCTAAGTATGGATTCACAGAAATGCACAGGGAAGAGTGTATATGTTCTCAGGGTCTTACAATCTAGAGTGCATCCTTATAGTCTCTGCAGGAGAAGCAGAGGGTCTGGGAAGCACAGAGGAGGGACATTTAAGCCTGGGCAGGGAATGCTGAAGTTGTGTGTGTGTGTGTGTGTGTGTGTGTGTGTGTGTGTATGTGTATTTTGGGTTCCTAGAGTCAATTCCAATGTGTGGGAGGGGGAATTTCCCCACACATACAAGCAATTCTCAGGACACTAGTTTTGTTTCCTAAAATTCAACTCAGTTTTGACACTATATACCCAGAGATAGCATCAGATTCCACAGATTGAGGGCTCATTCCCACAACACTGCCATCCCCCCAATTCAGATGATAGACATGAGCCCCCATTGCTACCTGTGTTCTGACGCACAGGCTACAGAGCAAAGGTTCCCATCATACCCCTCCTTGGCTTAACTATTGCTAGAAAGGCTCACAGAACTCAGCACGTTTTACTAGATCACCAGATTACCATACGAGGATATAACACAGGAACAGTCAGGTGGAAGATGCATAGAGTGAGGTTTGGGGAAAGGACGTGAAGCTTCCATTTTTGTCAGGTGCTGCACCCTCCAAGTACCAACAAGTGTTCACCAGTGCAGAAGCTCTCTGAACAGTCCTTATGGGTTTTTACGGAGGCTTCTTTACAGAGGCACCATTGATTAATTTATCGGCCCTGGGTCACTGAACTCAACCTCAGCTCCACTCCCCTCTTCTGAGGTCAGGGGTGGGATTGACACTTTCAACCCTTTAATCACAGGGTTGGCTCTCCCTAGCAAACAGCCTTGTTCTGGTTCCGAAAGTCACGATTAACATAACAAAGGACACCTTAGTTGTCCTCAAACCTCAGGAAATTCCTAATGTTTTAGGGGCTCTGTGCCAGAAAGAGGATGAAAGTTAAATATATATTTCTTATTAAAAATCATAATAACACTTTGTGTGTGTGTGTGTGTGTGTGTGTGTGTGTGTGTGTTTAGGAAACAGCACAACAAAAGGCAGGAGGAGGAGGCAGTGATTTCTCCTGGTCAGGATAGTTCACAGTGCTCAGAGCTCACAGGTAGGTAGGTGATAACTCCTCTTCTGACCACGAGTCCAGCTCCTCCCGCTCTTCCTGTGTGCGAGGACTTGTACTTGCCTTGTACTTGCATTCTCCCTTTTAACGGTGAGCAAAGTGCTTCAACTGAAGAACAGAGATGAGCTAATAATAGCTCCACCTCCGAGGCTCTGGCGAGGTGTGAAAAAGTTCATCTACTGAAGAGCTCCAGCCAGAGAGAGCACCTGGCAAATGTTAACAGGGATGGTGATGGAGATGAGCATGAACCTCCTTGAGGAACTGACAAGGGAATGTGTACATAACTTACCTGAGAAACACAGGCAATGGTACTGGGGAACCAGGCCTGAGAGTCTCCAAAGAGCTAAATGCGCAGCTGTGTGTGTGTTATATTCGCGGCTTTCCAGAAAGCCAGACTGTTGATGAGAGAGCTCTGATCTCTCCTGAGTATTATCAGTGATAGAACTGTAACTGCTGTTCACATTTGTTTAGTACTCTACAGTTTATGAAGCACTTCCATGTGCACTGCTGACACGTGCACCCACTGGGAGTTGTTGGGATTTCTGAATGGATGCCAAGGCGGTATTCAATAAAATGCCCAAGGCTGCTGTCCTCACCTCCAGACTCCAGGTTGTAAATCTGGTCACCTTCACTGGCATCAAAATCACCTGATGCATCCAGATAAATAACAGGAGTGGCTGGGTGGCCATTCTCTGAACTGCCCTCCACTGGCTGCAGGTGGTGTTGTCCATTAGGTACTACACTACTGAGTGTAGGGGTTGGTCTGCCTCATGTCTGTTCTGGTCGCAATACCTCCCAAGGCTCTGGAATCAGAAAAGATAACTATTTTTATTCCCATTGCCTTTTTAAAGAACATGATAAAGATTCTTGAGGAAATTGGTAGACATATACATTAATAAATAAAATAAACCATTCTAATTTTAAAAATAGTGGAGAAATCTGCTGAGTAAGGGCCTTAGTGCATTATTCTCTGTTAAGAAACTATTCCTATTCCTATGCAAAGCTGGCAGCTTGCTTGGGAGGGTGGGCAAATGTTCAGAGCCCAAGGGCTTTAGGGAAAGGAAGGGATAGGATCCCTCATTCCTTTGCCTGAGATTCAAAGAAATTGATGCCTATTGGGGAGAGCCTGATGGCCTGGGATCAGCCTGCGCAAATTCTAGGTGGACGGAGATGAACAGGGCCCCTGAAGTAAAATTCTCAATGTTTGAACAAGATGAAAAGGCAAGCTGACAGCAGAGATGGCCCAGAATCAAAAACAGCCAATAGTCAGTGTGACCCTGGGGTCTAGGGGCTCATGATCATCTGTGTCCAGGGGATAGGCTATTTAGAAACAGTGGTTCCATGTGATGTAGAGTGGTGACACTATGAGCAATCGTACTTGAACATCAAAACTAGGTGTGGATGGATATTAGTCCTACCTGGGGCCCTCAGGGCTGGGAGGGGCCTCGTCATGGTGTGGTCACAAGAGATGAAAGTCAGGTCCAGCTGTGTTGAAGGCCTCCTCACACTACCTGAGCTGGAGCTCCCACTCCAGCTGCCATTCCAGCCTGCCCAGGTTTCAGCACTGTGGTGACTGGGGGGCTTGGGGTGGGACCCCAGAGTCAATGGAGTGCAGTGGTCTCCATTGACCAGCAGAGGTTTCCTGGCACTGCCTGTGCCTGATGGTGAGGGATTCTCCCCATGTGTAGAGTGCAGGTCACTGCTGAACAGTATGCCTCCCTGACTGGAGTGATAAGATTGAGCCTTGGTGCTTGGAACATTTGGAAGCATGTAAGAACCCAGGGACTTACTGGGTGGGAGGGGCTGGAGGCAGAAGGAGTATAACAGAGAGAAAGTTACTAAGGGTTCACAGATTTTATTTTAAGATGCTACAAGGAGTGCTTTAATTACATTCCAGAGCTGAAGGTGCATGCCTTACTCATTATATGTGAGTTACATTATTCATACATTCATTTGTTACCAAAAAAAGAAAACTATATAAAGGGCCTTTGGCAGCATGTATATTGTGTTTTTAAACTGTACTTAATTTATTTTAATGATAAATGAATTTATTTTAATAATAAGAGAGAGATAGAGACAGTGTGCATGGGGAGGGACAGAGAGAAGGAGACAGAGAATCCCAAGCAGGCTCTGCACTGTCAGCACAGAGCCCAATGTGGGGCTCAAACTCACGAAACCAAGAGATCATGACCTGAGCTGAAACCAAGAGTCAGACTCTCAACTGACTGAGACTCCCAGGTACCCCTATATTGTGGTTTTAAAGATCAATTAGACATGGTTGGATTTTAAAGGATCATACCATATATCAGGATTAAAAATACATATACATGATTCTATTTATTTAATGTGTATATGCTCATTTTACTGTAAAATATATTTGTTAGTTTACAGAACAGTTGTGGGTCTCCTCCCAATCTCTCTAGGACACACACAGTAGGAATAATCACTTTTCCCTTCTCTTTTTTGAAAATTATTTTTAATATTTTATTTATTTTTGAGAGAGAGACAGAGACAGCATGAGCAGGGGAGGGTCAGAGAGAGAAGGAGACACAGAATCCGAAGACAGGCTCCAGGCTCTGAGCTGGCAGTCAGCACAGAGGCCTACTTGGGCTCAAACCCACCAACTGTGAGATTATGACCTGAGCCAAAGTCGGACACTTAACTGACTGAGCCATGCAGGTGCCCCACCTTTCCCTTCTTAATGAGTGAAATGAAACCAGTCAAATCCAGCCCCACACTGTCTCTATTCTCTTAGCAGAATGTTAAATAAATTGCTTTTGTTAGCAACTATTTAATCTCCAAGGCTGAAAAGTCTACTATGATACCCAGAGCCTTGTCACATTGTTTGAGTGATCCTGACCTAACATTTCACGGTTGTTTGTTTTTAAAATATTTTATTTTATGTATTTTGTTTTGTTTTGTTTTTTAAATGTTTATTTATTTTTGAGAGAGACAGAGAGACAAACCATGACCAGGGGAAGGGTAGAGAGATGGAGACACAGAATGTGAAGCAGGCTCCAGGCTCCGAGCTGTCAGCGCCGAGCCTGATGTGGGGCTTGAACTCATGAACTGTAGGATCATGACCTGAACTGAAGTCAGATGCTTGACCGACTAAGTCACCCAGGCACCCCCAAAATATCTTATTTTTTAAGTAATCTTCCCACCTAATGTGGTGCTCAAACTCAAAACCCCAAGATCAAGAGTCATATGTTTTACTGACTGAGCCAGCCAAGCACCCCCTAACATTTCATGTTTGTACACTCAATTCTTCCTCTCCTGCTAATGTGACTTGTCCTAGTCTGGGGAGTTAGTGAAGACAGGCTCTGGGTCTCACTTAGTCACTGCCATGTCCCCAGGTTTAGAACATGCCTGGCATGGCATAGGCAGGGGGCACTGGTGAGTGAAGACAAAATAATGAACAGAAAGTGTCTTATGAAAACATTTAGAAGTTGGTTATGGAGGAGAAGCTTCCGTCTGCAAGAATCTCTATGCTTCAATCTGCTGAGGACTCGATTTCCCACCTAGTATGTATCAGGATAATTATTTCTCCGGACGGCCATCTGTTTCATTGTTGGCAGTCAGGGCTCGTAGTTCTTAGTCTGAAGCTCTCTGCTAATCCCAGGCACCCACACTGGCTCCCTCAATACTCAGCCCCTACCAGACTCTCCCAGCTTCCAGCCATTCTTCCCACAGAGTTACTTCTGTCCCACATGATCATTGTCCTTCCTGACTTCTGTGTCAGGCCAAAGGGCATCACAGTTATCCCTTGCAAGCCCCGGGGACCACACTGTCACTTCACTCCAGTCATGTTCCTCAGGCATTTATTTGTCTACAAAGTCTGTCACATAAAAAACAAAATGAGTGTCACAGATACATGATGACCAAAACTTGATATGCTCTATCTTTTTACAAACCCTGATGTTTCAGAGTTCCTTCCTTATTATAAACCATTTTACTTGCCAAGAACACTAAATGTTAGGCATGATTTAGTAAAGAAAAATGGCCAGAATTCTCCAGATCTCCACAACTTGTTCCCATGGCTGTCACCACCCCTGTCAGATTCCTGAGGCTGAGAGGATGAAGCTCTACACATAACAACCTGGATACAAATGCAGATATGTCACCACGCATATTTTAGAAAATACACACTTGGATGGCCTCTTAAAATAGTGGGTCAGATTTCAGACTTTTCCCCCCAAAAAAGACAAGCCCATGAGCCTCTTTTCTGCCTTCTCTCTGTGCCTCCATCTTGATGTTGGCCCTATGGATTTTATGTTTTCTGTTGTAAAGAAGTGGAGAAACAAAGTGACAGAGAAACCACAGACTCTTCTTTCCCAGCCCCCAGCTCCCTATACCCTGTCTCATTTTGCTTTCTTGCCACACCCTAGGGAGAGTGCCTTACAGGAGAGGACCTCCCTTGACCCATTAGTGCCTGTAATGTGAAGGATCCTAAACTTCTGGGGCCAAGTTAAAGGGTCAACCTTTGTAGACACCCTGATGGCTAGGAAGAGTGGAAGGAGCTCTTCATAATAGATGGTGTTTCTATCAGTTTGAATTTCCAACCTACACTATTTAAATAATGATCCCCACTCTGGAAGATCCTAGGAAACATAACTTTACCTCTCTATAAAAGCATTTTTTTGTATAGCAAGATTAGCAAGTATATCGTTCTCCAAATAAAACAGCAAGCCACCTACCAATCTAAGTAGTGCATGATAAAACAGTTTTCCAGCAGCTCCTATTAAATATTCAAACAAACACTATAAATGCTTCAGGGCCACTTTACGGGTTTCTTGGATGGAAATTGTAAAATCATTAAAGATCTCCAACACAAACCAAGCTGCATAATTTAGATGATTTATTTCAGGGACTCATCAATGCTGTGAAATAATGCAGTGTGTGTGTGTGTGTGTGTGTGTGTGTGTGTGTGTGTGTGTCCAAATGCCACAAGGCCCACACTGACATTTGCATCACCGGCGCTCACCAGTAGCAATCCCCATGACAGCACCCCCCAGAAAGGAAAGGGGCCGAGTGTCAGAAGCAAGATTATCAAGGCACCCTGTCCCACATTGGTCTACATGCTCGCAGGGACAAAGCCATAACAAAATAGGACCAGACCAAGGCACAGAAGCAGAAAAGCTGCTTTGGTGTACATCCCTCTCCCCTCACAGGTGCCTTCAGCCCAGATACAACTTCCACTGATCCCAGGCCATGCTGTCCTTTCCTGGCACTTTTTCTCAACCTTGCAGCTGGGATATCTGTCCACAGACCTGTCTTCACTTGGGTCTCAAGGTTACTGTCTCTTGTCTTCCTTCTGGGACATTTGCTCCATTTTGCCCCACAGATTCCCAGAGGTAATTTTCATGCACTCTCCCTCCAAGGCAGCTGGCACAGAAGCTACAGTCCTTTCAGTGGGCTTCAGAAGAAGGACTGAGAGCTATCTGCCTGCCTTCTCATAGAACCAGGAATGTCAGAGCAATAGTTCTAAGTGAGTCCACTGCACAGGGAACATATGAGACACCCATAAATCCTAGAAGTTCATTCTCATTGACTATGGTAGATGGCCACTGCATAAGTGCCTCCCAGAGCAGTGCTATAGCAGAGCACTCTGTAGGCACAGAGGGAATCACACAGGAATGCCCACGAGCTCCCAGATGAGAAAGGAGAATGTCACCACCACTGTACTGCCAGGACAGAATTCTGGAGCTTGGGTTTTCCACAGTATAACCTCCCCTCAGGGAAGAGAGTGAAGGGTATAGGAACTGAATTAAAGCACACAGACTAGGGAGACCTATTTAGTTTATTGTCCTTTGTAGTGTGTAGTTCAAACAGACATTTCTGTTTCTGTATGTTCATACAGAATCTAGGTGGAACCTTCAAGTGTAGTAAGAAGATACTAAGTAGCAATATTCCAAGGTGAATCCTAAAAGGATGACATGGATAAGCCAATAGGAATCTATTTTCACAATGACTGAGGAGTTGCTGGGGGAAGGAAGAAAGGGCCAAGGCACAGGGAGGCTGCTCTAGTGCCACAGGGAGAGACAGATAATGGGACTGGAGTGCAGTAACTAAGAAATCATCTGCCCATGTCCCCTGTGGAAGTGTATTTGGGTCTCATGCAGTGCAGGGCACCTGGACTAAAATTCAGAAGACATTAGACCCCAAGCAGTGAGACTCAGGCCCTGCTGACGGAGGGAGAAACCTTTACACTAGCACATTGAGGGAAGTTCTGGGCAGGAGGCTGTGGTGCTTCTGGGGTGAATGACACAGGAGCACACATGAAGACTCCTCCTGAGGATCTGAGGGCTTCATGAAGGGTAAATGAAGGGAAAAGTGAGGAACAGTGAGCCTGGCCAAGACAGGAAGATGGTTCTTGTGGCATTCTTCTTTGTGATGGTTAACAAATAACTGAGCCTGTCCATGGGAGGATTTTGGAGAATAGAACATAAGCTTCAAATTACGTGAACATGAGGCTTGGCATCCCATGCCATTTATTTAACTCTTCCCAGCTTCAGTTTCTTTGAAAACAGAGATAACAACATATGCTTCTCAAAACAATGGTAAGGAATGCAATTTTCATGCACGTGCAGCATTTAATCCCTCCCTTGGCAGTGAATGTTGATGGGAAAAAATATGAATGCATCATGACCACATACTAACAAAACCTGTATTCTTTGACGGACCTTATTTGTTTTACTAGGATTGATCCTGCTCATTCTGCACTGATATGACTATAATAAGACTCATGGGTCTGACTTGGTCTCTGGGTATCAGGAAACAAAATAACCTTATAGTCATTGTGAAGGGCCCCTTGATAATGCTTAGGTTGGAGTGGTTGGACTCTGGACTTTGTCTGAGAGCCTGTTTGAGCACTGAAGCAGATTCAGAGAGGTTTTAGAAAATGACCCAGTCTCTCCCTAGAAGAGCTTTCCAATGCACTTCCATGCACAGATGGATGGCAGACACTTCTCATAGAGGTCAACAAAACTGTGTACCTCTTATTAAGATAATTTATGTAAGGTTATCTTAACCATGATTTGTCTGCCTGTCAGACTATGTCAAAATTCCAGCTTAGACAGCAAGCTCTGCTGAATTTATTCTTGTACCTGGTAGTTACTTATTGGTACTAATTCTGCTGGAAATTATAATGGTAGCTGGAGATAATGTGTCAAGTAAGCACCCTTTCTGTCCTTTCTTCAAATGGCAGAGACAGAAAATTATACCAAATTATACCACAGTGAGATGGAGGCTCTGATGGAGGGTACCACTGTGTGCTGAGTCCAAACTAGAGTACAGTAGACTTCAAGAAGGGGGAAAGTGACGCTTGAGGCTAGAATGACAAGTAAGAATTAACCAGATGGAAAGACGGAGAGTGGAAGCTCTTCATTTGACAATTGTTTATTTAGTACCTCCTCTGCTGACCTATGCTCTGATAATAGAATGATTAATAAAATAGAAGCTTTGTCTAAGGAGGCAATATACATGGAGTAACAATTACTTCCAGAAGCGTGGTGGATATTGCTGAGGGGTGACCTCAATCTCTCTAACTTGATGGACAGAAGCAGGGTGGCTGTGGAAAGGCTTATGCTTAAACTTGAATGATTGGCTTCATCACCATGGAGGGAAGAGCATTTCAGACAGAGGGAAAAGCATATAGTAAGGATCAGGAATTAGAAAAATGTTGCCACTTCCAAGGAAGTTAAAGAATGTCTATCTGTATAGAGCATAGGGAAAGGAGGGAGAGGTGAAAGTGGAGAGGTGAGAAGGACCTGGTCATGCAAGCCATGGAACTCGGGTTATACTGCAGGAGCAGCTGGAAGCATATTAAAGATGACTGTGACATTTAGATTCTTTATTTAGGCAAACAGTGCTTTGGGCTCAGTATGGAGAATAATTTGAAGGTGAGACTGGAAGTAATTCTACTGCCTAGAACAGGTCTAGTGGACCAGGGGAGTTGAAGAACCAGTTGAAAGTCCACTTCAGTAGTTCAGAGGATGGTGATTTGAACATCAGTGGAGGAAGCAGAACTAAATTATGGGTGGATTATGGAGACAGTTTAGCAGATGGCAAGAGAAAGCTGCATTTCAAAACTTCTCTTTGGTGAACAGGGATAAACTTTCTTGCTTCAACAGATTGTCTAATCCCAGGCTCCTGCAGGAAGAAGAGTTGTTGGTTCATCAGGCTTCTGGACAAAGCAGGTAATAGTGGCACCATCTGCCCACTGACCACCTTTCGTGAGTCCTGCTCCCATTGTAAGACTTCCTGAGGCCTAAGACTTGCTCTTTAGCATGGTTGCAATCATCAGTGGATGGTCTCAGACATAATTGTACTAAACACCAGCTTTTAGTAATGAGTTCCACAGGAGAACTCTATCTTCAAATACCACATGACATGTCAAAACTCCCAGCAAACAGGCCTCTGTATACTTGTCCTTCCAGCTCCTGATGATCATTTCCCTCGGATACTATATTCCAGAGACTGCTGCAGCAGAAGCAAGGCTCATCAGTCTCTGTCTCATTTCTTTCTAAACCTTTGTCAAAGAAACAGGACTGCATTTTTATCTTACTAAAGATGATCAAATTTAATTAATGTTGAAAACTTTTGTTTAGGATTTGTTCAACTTAGACTTCTTTTCAATTAATATGACATTTAAAACAAAACATATTCCTTACTCTGATGGAGACTGTTGTGCAACCAAGTGCTAATTTCCCAGCCTCTGTTGCAATTAGTTGTGACCACAGGACTGTGTTGTGGACAGTGGGTTGTAGCTGCGCATGATGTAAACTACTTCTTTTTTTTTTTTTTTTTTTAACGTTTTATTTATTTCTAGGAGAGAGAGAGAGAGACAGCGTGAGCAGGGGAGGGTCAGAGAGAGAGGGAGTCACAGACTGAAACAGGCTCCAGGCTCCGAGCTGGCAGTCAGCACAGACCCCGACGCGGGGCTCGAACCCACGAACCGCGAGATCATGACCTAAGCGAAAGTCGGACGCTTAACCGACTAAGCCACCCAGGCGCCCCTGATGTAAACTACTTCTAAGTCTGGGCCTTAACAATACCCCATATGACACTCTAGGAGCCTCTTCCTCTTCTGTGATGAGAACCACCCTGGGTTCCCTGTTCCAGGTGGCAGAAGTACAAAATACAAGACTGCCACCCAAGTGCCTTGGTCTTTGCTTGAGTGAGACACAAATCATCCACCATTGGTTTTATTAAACCAATGGAATTGTGGCCTTTATTTATTAATGTAGCATAGCATATGTAGACTAATGCACCTTGTAACTCTAAATAGTATGACTCCTATTGATTTTCCAAGGAAAATATTAATCAACACATTTAAAGAAGTCCATATTCAATCTGCTCTCTTTGCCTTATCTCAAAAGGACATGAATATGAAGAAAACTGTTCAAACTCTGATAGAACATTAAGAAGTACAATAATAATAGTTGCACTTTTTTTGGATATGGAAATAGGCAGGGTCAGAGATGATGGGAAACTGCTAGATAGTAGGGTCATCTGAGAGAGAGGAATCTTGAGGAAGTGTGCATTGTATTCTGATGTGTTTTGTTTTGTGGGAAGTGAGAAGACATGATCATTGCCATGTTGGACCTGCTGATTATTTTTTAAAAATCTGGATATAGGTAACTGACAAATGGATCATGAATATGTGGTTTATCTATACAATGGAATACTACATGTCAATGAGAAAGAATGAAATCTGGCCATTTGTAGCAACGTGGATGGAACTTGAGGGTGTTATGCTGAGCAAAATAAGTCAGGCAAAGACGACAGATACAATATGCTTTCACTTATAGGAAGATTAGGAGAAACTTAACAGAGGACCATGGGGGAGGAGAAGGGAAAAAATAGTTGGATAGAGGGAGGGAGGCAAACCATGAGAGACTCTTGAATGCTGAGAACAAACTGAGGGCTGATAGGGGTGGGGGAGAGAGGAAGGAGGGTGATGGGCATGGAGGAGGGCACTTGTTGGGATGAGCACTGGGTGTTATATGGAATCCAACTTGACAATACACTATGAAAGAAAATATAAGTCTGGATATAGGTACTTTATTTACAAATATTTAGATTAATAGCATTTAGTTACATCAAATTAAGAATACAGCAATCTGAATATATCCTGTACCAAAAACAAAACCCATTGTAACTAACTTTGGGAATTGGGTATTCTTCCTAAAAAGCCACAGTCTTTAGTTTGATATTTCTACCTTGTATCTAATGATTGTTTTGTTTGTCTGTAAATATACATACACATCAGCAGGTCATGATCCCTGGGCACGTCCCTTGTTATGTAACAGTGCATCAAAATGGATCACTGTAAGTCTTTAACAAAATATGCCAATCTATTCCAGGAAAGTTGCTTTTACAAATGGTAATCAAAGAGAAATAAAATGAGTCTGTAAATTAACCAATATTTTATTTAACATTGACTACACAATATTCTGGCACTACTCCATGTTTACAACTCATGTTTACAGTATCTGTGGACACCCAGGTTGAGAATTCTGTGAACAGTTGGATACACATGACTGAACTGTACAAGAAAGTTCTGTACTGAAATAGTAGGTGTTTGAGTTATCACTATATAAATTGAAGTCATCATTACTCTTCAAATGAGCTCTCCTAGAGAGAAGGTGATGATAAGAAAAACAAAATCCTAAGGCCCCACAGGAATACTCACATTAATCAATAAGGTTCTATGCAGAAGCTGTGAAGGAGGTAGAGTGTGTGTGTAGAGAAATGAGCTGGTATAGTATCAAGAAAGACATGGACAGGGGTACTGGTTGATGGTGAAGACCTCCTAGCATTCAGAGGTGTCCATCAGACCTGGAAGGGAAGAAGTCATTGTGACCCTGATGATAAGCCACCTGAGCTGGATGGTCTGCGTTGAGGATTGGGAGGATGCGAAGGGCACACAATGAGTGTGGACCATCCTAAGAGTTTGGGAAAGGACAAAAAGGATGTATGACTGAGGTAGATTTTTTTAAAATAAGGTGAGTTTGGTTAACATGCGGATGGGAAAAATTCAGAAGGAGGGTAAAGGAAGGATAAAGAGATCTGTCCCTGAAAGTAGGCAGAAAGGATGGGGTGCAGCAGAGGCCTCTTCTAAGATGGGACAGGTTGAGACTCTCATCTACACACATCTGTGATGGGTGTTGGAAGCTTGGGAAACTCCTGTGAGTGGAGTCTGTCTCTATAGTGAAGGATATCTGCTGGGAGAAGTGGTTAGATGAAAAGGAGGTTAGAGAAATTTGAAGTCTCTGTAGGGAATTGAGGAAGAGGGCTTTTATATAGAAATATAGGACACCTGTTCTCATGGTTTAGATTGGGTACCATGTGTTGGTAGTGACAGAAATCTATGGAGTTTTCTATTTTTCTCAAATGATGTTTAGTAACATATTTGTAAAAGTGACAACAGCAGACACTAAAGTGATCTAGGGTTGGTGTTTTGTGGAGTGGGTGTGATTGACTCAGAGAAAGGTAGGAGAGTGAAGATTCAGTAAAAAATGCTATGTATTTATTTATGTATTGTTTACAGTGATGATCTCCAAATCCAGGAAATAAAGAGAATGGAATAAATACATAATTTTGAAGATAGATAGAAGTGAGACAGGGTAAGTGGTCTTAGTCTGTCACCATGAATAGGGCTCATAGAAAGCAGTGCTGGGCACTTTGAGTGTGGGTGGGCATATCAGACCAAGATGAAACTGGGCTGGATGTTCCTGTTCTAAGGTGACACCATCTCCTTCTTGTAAAATCTCACTTTTGCATTAGTTATTAGGTCCTTTGTTTCTTTTATGATAAGAATTAAATATAATAATTTCTTTTTTCCCCTTTATCATTTAAGAGACAAATTTGATGTTCTTTTCTTCTTTCATAGTTTATTGTCAAGTTGGTTTCTTTTTTTAAATGTTCTTTATTTACTTTTGAAAGTCAGAGAGAGAGAGCATGAGCAGGGGAGGGTCAGAGAGAGAGAGAGAGGGAGACACAGGATCCAGGCAGGCTCTAGGCTCTGAGCTAGCTATCAGCACAGAGCCCGATGTGGGACTCGAACCCACAAACAGTGAGATCATGACCTGAACCGAGGTCAGGTGCTTAACTGACTGAGCCACCCAGGCACCCTATTGTCAAGTTGGTTTCGATATAACACCCAGTGCTCATCCCCACTAGTGCCCTCCTCCATGCCTATGTTCTCAATAAGAAATAAAACCTTTGAGAATCTCTGCTTTAATGGATATTAGGCCCTAACCCATGGTCTGTCTATGCATTCATCTATCCATCCCTAAAACATCCTTAACATGACTCACTACCTTTCCTGCTCTAGGCCCCTAAGAGACTAAACATAGAGACCATGGGCCGTGTGCACTGCTCCTGAAGTTGTCCCTGACTGTGGCACCTGGCCTCCGCTCTCAGGCCACACTAATGTAGCGTCACACTTGTCAAATACCTGGTCAGCTTCCAGCATCTTCCCAGTCACATGGCTTAACCACATGTCTCTTTGCATGTGCGTGTGTGTTTTTTGCCACTTTACTACAAAGTCTGACTATATAATGCTAGATGGCTCCCAACCATCATTAACGGATATTCTATATCAAATAATAGATAGCTTAACATACTCTGTGATCAATTGGTTTCTCTGCAAGAAGAATAACATCTCAATTAAAATAACGGAGCCTAAAATGAAGTTTCTGCAAGAGCGCAAAGACATGACTATTTTGTTGTATTATGTATTCTAAACCTGCTTTGTGTTGATTACATGGTAGGGAGCTACTCAATAAATATTTATAAAATAAATAGCTCATGGTTCACAACTATAGCTTATTCAAAGGAGTTTAACAGTGTCCAGAGTACAAGTAGAAACATAAAATAGCTAGTACAATGGTTTGTAGTAATAAAACATAACTAAATGAATAAAAGATTGGATCACAAAGACTTTAATATTCCTTGCAATCCTGAGATTTTATGATTCTAGGAAATTAGAGTAGGGCAAAATGGGAATCAGGGTGGGAATATTTGGATTTTGCCTAGATTACTTGGGAAGCTTAAATAGGCAGCACTGTTGAACCACCTCTATTAGGGACTCTATGGGATATATTCCTTATAGCAGGCATAGATGTCCATACTCCATACTCACTACTGTTCCCAGATAGGCTGATGAGAAATGAGGGTCTGTCTGTGATCAGGGTCTAATCCCCTGACCTAGATACACAGCCACAAACTTGAATGAGAGACTATGTTCCAGAGCCACTGAGGTAGCAGCTTTGGGAATCTGCACCTACAATAAGCTTTCCAGACAACCCCTATACACATTAGTGTTTGAACAAAACTGGTAGGTGCAGCACCACTGAGACCTTCAGTGAGATGATGAAGACCTGAGATAAGGAGTCCGGTTGGCCATACCCAGGTGTGTGGTTTAGGATTCATCACTTAACTCCACTGGGACTTCTTTTCCTTTGACGAGCATCAGTAATGCTCTAACTTCTTTCCCAGGAGTCTTTTGAAGACCTAATATGGTAGAGCACATGAAAGTATGTTACAATTGGTGATTGTTGCTGAAATAACAAGCCCCAGACTAGAAGTAAGCTTGTGCCTGAGGTCAGCAGGTGATTCTTTGTCCAGAATTTGAGGTAAATATTCAGTTGCTGTTGGGGGATATCTAATGGCCAACTAACTTTCATGGCAAAAAGGCCAGGATTAAGAAACTTAAAGTCAGCTCCACAATTGCAGGTCAGTGTCAGGGTTTTGAGGAAGCAGCATTGCTGTGTAAGCAGTAGGTGGGCTGCCCCAGAGTGGAACTAGTTTCCCAGAGACTGAGACTCTGCCCTCACTGGATTAGTTAATACAGGGAGTGAATCATCTTCCTCAGAAAAGCTTGGGGGATTCCTGCTTTGCTCCGAAAGTCATGCCAATGACCTCCAAGTTCCCCTCCAATTTTATACTTTATTGTTTTATGACCCTATAACTAAGCTAACCAGCCACAGAACGAGGCTGTTACTTTATATTATAATTTGCCATAAATACTTCAATGATAACCTCAGTGCATTAAAGGACTCTCAAGCCATTCTTTAATCTAAATACAAATTCCACTGAAATACTAGGTTATAATGGACCTTGTGTTTTTATAGAGTCAAAAGTGAAACAATGTTACCTGTAAAATGTGTATTTTCCTTTTAAGTCTTTTTGAAGAAGCTGATGTGACACTTCAAATTAGATTCTTTTTTTCCCCCATGACAGTTCCTGCCACTTTACCCTGGATGGTGGAAGCCAGCAGTTCCAGCCCTAGAGTACACACCTACTGAAGAAGCACAAAGTGAGGACAGGACTGGTGTAACAAATCTAAATGAAGACTCTTGAATGCTGATAACAAACTGAGGGCTGATGGAGGTGGGAGGGAGCAGAAGGGGGGAGATGGGCATGGAGGAGGGCACTTGTGGGGATGAGCACTGGGTGTTATATGGAAACCAACTTGACATATAAACTATTTAAAAAAATAAATGAAGATGCAGACAGGTCCATCAAATTCTAGGGCTTGATGATGTTGGAAGTTATTCGCTCCTGTTACAGAAGAAGACATTGAGCACCAGAGATGAGCAGTCATCAGGCTTCGGTGACACAGCTGCATTGCTAGCTGTTCAGTGTCTCTGCATGGCCCCTTCTCATAAAGACCATGGGCTGGACCAAGTGTGTTTCACAGGGGATCAAAAAGTGATTCTACCAAATTCAATATTAACTATTCACCTACATCACAGCCAATATGACCTTCACTTTGTCTCAGAAATAAATAAGCCAATAAATTCAGAAAAAAATGTTTGCTGTGCAGGATGTATTGATCTTTCATATGTGCCTGAAGTATCATATCTAGCAAAGAAAGAAAAAAAAATATATGCCTTATTTATTTCATGACCTGAACAGAACCATTAGAAGTGTTCTTCAAGGTATATTTTGTGGTTCACTAAATCTGTGGAATATGGGTAAGTGAAAAGTGAAGTTTTCATAATCAGGTATGTTTGGAAGAATTATTCAGGATTCTTTCTTGTGGGGTTTCTCAGAACCTATAGTATAATATACAGTAGGTCTTTCCAGGAATAGGGGTATTTATCCAGTACTCTTTGGTTACACATCTCAAAGGATTAATGTTCTTTAGAACACATTTTCTAACTTAGAGACTTCAGTTGAAGAAAAACATCACTAGAATTCATTTAGATGTGTCAGTGAGTCAAAAAAAAAAAAGAAGAACACATCTACATATTTAATAAAATGGCTTTCTTCAATACTTTAATTCAGGACAATAAAAGAAAATGAAAAACAGAAAATAAGCTGTTAATTTAAATAATTCACTAGAATTTAGTAAGCCCTAAACTCTGTGTAATAATGGAAATTTGGCCACATTTTGATATATACACAAAGAATCACAAAGAGTAGAGTTCTTAGAATACCTTTCTCGCTGGGGTGAGAGTTGGCTGGGAGGCTCAGTGCTGACTTTGGCTCAGATCATGATCTCATGGTTCATGAGTTCAAATCCTTCATCTGGCTCTGTGTTGATGTCTCAGAGCCTGGAGCCTGCTTTGGATACTATGTCTCCCTCTTTCTCTGCCCCTCCCCTGCTTGCACTCAGTCTCTTTCAAAAATAAAATAAACATTAAAAAAAAAAAAAGAATAGTTTTCTTGCTGACAAAGAAAACCAAATTAATTTACTAGAAAACTAGGAATATAGGGGTGCCTAGATGGCTCAGTCTGTTAAGCACCTGACTGTAGCTCTGGTCATGATTTTGCAGTTCAGGGGTTCAAGCACCACATCAGTCTCTGTGCTGAACAGCTCAGAGCCTGGAGCCTGCTTCAGATTCTGTGTGTCCCTCTCTCTCTGCCCCTCCCCCACTCACACTCTGTCTGTCTCCAAAATAAATAAACAGAAAAATAAAGAAAACTGGTATTATAGGAAAACTTGCTTCCCTTGAATTTATACATATTATATATAACAAATAGATAACATTGTACTTAATAATGAAAAACTGGGTGCTTTTCATTTAAAATTAGGAAGAAGAAAAGATGTTCCTTCTCACCATTCCTATTCAGCATTGTACTGGAAGTCATAGCTAATACAATAACAAAAGAAAATAAAAGAGAAAAATTATTTTTGTCTTCTCAGTCTGTATTGAGAAGAGAAAAAAACCCCAAAAAACTACTTGTTCCCAGATGACAGTAAAAATGCAGAAAATAAAAAAAAAACTCAACAAAAAATATATCAACCACAAATTAATAAGTGGTTATGCAGGGTTATAGAATACAATGTTAATATTCAAAAGTCAATTGCTTTCTTACATGCCACCAATAAATAATTGGGTTTGAAATTAAAAATGAATAAATAAAATTCCATATTTATTGCACCGAAAAATGAAATACCCAGGTATAACTATAACAAAATGTGTAGAAGTTCTATATGAGGAAAACTATAAAGATCTGATGAAAGAAATAAAAAACATGAGTAAATGGAGAGATCATCCATGTTCATGGTTAGGAAGATTCCATGTTGTCAAGATGTATATTCTTCCCATCTTGATCTATAGATTCAATGATATCCCAATCAAAATCTCAGCAAGTTTTTTGTGGGTATTGACAAACTTGTGTAGGGTAAAAACACCCCAAATAGACAATGTAATACTGAAGGATAATAGCCAGAACACTGACAATACCCAATAACATCAAGACTTCATGGTATTGGCCAAAGAATAAACCATAGATAAATAGAACAGAATCGAGAGCCCAGAAATAGAGCCAAATAAAAATAGTCAACTGATAATTAACTATAATAAAGGCAATTCAATGGAGAAAAAAGTGTTTTCAAGGAAATGTGCTAGAACAACTGGGTATTCCCATGAGGCATAAAAGAAAAAGAAAGAAAAAAGAACATAGTCACAGAGTTTTTAATTTTCACAAAAAGAAATGCAGAATAGATCATGGATCATAGACCTAAATGTAGAACACACAAATATAAAACTCCTAACATAGGAGATAAAATCGAGGTGACCTTTGGATTGGTGATGACTTTTAGATATAACATCTAAAATTTTTTCCATGAAAGAAAAAAATTGATAACTTAGACTCAGTTAAAATTAAGAACTAGTTGGCTGTTTGCAATTTTTTTCCCTGGAATATAAGTGCATATACAGGAATTAACCCTGGCTTAAGTTTCAGTTTGCTTATGTGAGCTACCAAGATATTAGAGCTATTTTACTAGTAATTCAACCACTTAAGCTAGTGTGAATAGATAATTCCTTGCTTTGCTGCTCTCTATGAAGTTCTTTCTTCTAGCTTCTGTCAGAGATGTACCTTATCATTTTCAGTTTGGTGCTGCCATATATGAATCAATATTTCTTCAAATAAACTCTTGAAAATTAAAAAAATAATAAAAATTAAAGATCTGATCTGTGAAAGAGATTGTTAAGAAAGTTAAAAGACAAATCACTAACTGGGAGAAAATATTTACAAAACATATATCTGGTAAAGTACTGGTACCCAAATATACAAACAACTCTTATAACTCAATAATAAAACAGACAATACAGTTACAAAATGCGCAAATGTTTTGGACAGACACTTCACCAAAGAAGATAACCACATGGCAAATAAGCACATAGAGAGATGCTCAACATCATATGTCAGCAGAAAATTGTAAGTTAAAGTGATAACTTCATACTACTACACACTGATTAGAATGGCTAAAGTCCAAAATACTGCAATTCCAAATCCTGACAAGGAGGTGGAGTGACAGTAACTCTCATTCATTACTGATGGAAATGCAAAATGGCACAGACACTTTGGAATATGGTTTGTCTGGTTCCTAGAAAACTAACGATGCTCTTACTGTATGATCCAGACATTGAACTACTTGGAAATTATCCAATTATATGCAAAAACAAAAACAAAAAATCTCAGGCGTACAAAAAACACAAATGTTTATAAGGTCTCTATTCATTACCAAACTTGGAATCAATCAAGATATCCTTCAATAGCTAAAGTGATAAACAAGCTGTGGTATATCCAGGAAATGGAATATTACTCAATGATACAAAGAAATAAGCTATCAATCCAGGAAGACATGGAGGAACCTTAAATGCAAGGAGTGAAAGAAGCTAATATAAAAAAAAGGTAGCATACTGATTCATGGTTCCAAATATATGACACTTTGAAAAGGCAAAACTGGGGTTTGAGAGAGAGAAGGAGGGATGAATAGGAAGAGATTAGGTGACTTTTAGGGCAGTGAAACTATTCTGTGTGATACTACAATGTGGATACATATCATCATTCATTTGTCAAATCCTATATGTGCAAGGCAAAGAGCAAACCCTAAGGTAAACTATGGACTTAATGACAATGTAACTGTACTGGCTTGTTTATTGTACAAATGTACCACACTTATGAAAAATGTTAATAATAATGGAAATTATGGAGGAGAGGGCAAGATGGCGGAGAAGTAAGGAGCTCCGTACTTGCACTCGCGCCCATACATCACACAGAAAAGATCTGAAGACATTGGAAACCTTACAAAACCTGAGAGATTGGGAGAAAAAAGACGCAGAATCCACTGAGACAGCCTTCTAACGTGAGTGCGAACCGGGGAAGATAAAATTGGGCCGGGATCGGAGACTCCAGGGTGGGAGGCGATCCCCCTCTACCCTCTACGGGGAGTGAGAGGGGGAAAAGGAGAGAGTCCGAAACAGAAAAACCTCCGCACGGGGGAGAAAAACCTCCATTAGAAAGACTGTACTTGCCAAATACCTGCACACCAGGTCCCCTCGCGCCAACTGGTCCTGGAGGGGGCT